>NC_136503.1:45186100-45238600 GCF_053919585.1 Euprymna scolopes
ACAAATATGTCTGAGCAGACCCATCGGCATTCTCCGATAGAAGATTAGCAGTAAGCTAACCCCTTCCCAGAGAGAAGGTAAAGCCTGGAAAGGTTGACCCCCAAGAACTGAACAAAACCATACCCCAGCTCGACAGTAACAACTGTCGAACTGATTGTCGAGGACGTATCCATCATTGAAAAAGGCACAGTTGTGTAAAGAAGAATATACATATTTATTAGGTTGGTGCAAAAATAATGTTTTATATATATATATAGTTAAACGTCAAAAAACGATATTATCTTTGCACCAACCTAATAATTGTCTTCCTTTCTCATAATATTTCTCAGTACTAGGACTTATACGTGAATGATTTAGAGCATACAATCATGATCCTGGTCATCACCAGGGCATAATCAAACCTCTGCACGCCACTGTAAATTGAGACCGACACGTTCGCAATTAAAATTTTATACACTAATGTTGTCCTGGCGCGTTCTGTACACATCAGCTATTTTGTGCTGCATATTCATTGGTTGATATATACGTTTGAAGCGTACAGATATACCCCAGACGCAATGATTTATCCAGTGTGCTTGACGAGGATTATCTTAAAATAGGCTATCATCCCTTTAATCTCATGTGGGGAGGATAGTTAGTTCAACCTCTGTCCCATCAACGAAATGTTGCATCCATCTGCCTATTCTGTAAGTATTTTAATGATGGATGCTCTGATGAACTGCAAGTCCTTGTATCCCCTCAACGTAAATACCCCCGACAAACCCGATAATCACCAAAATACCACCCCTATACAGTAGAGATCCCTAGATGTAAGAAGGCCTTCTACTCTAATAATTTCTTCCCCAGAACTGCTAGACTTTGGAACTCCCTTCCGGGTTCCTGTTTTCCCAACTGTACTGACATGCAGAAGTTCAAGTGTAATGTGAACAGGCATCTTGCTGCTCAAATCCCTACATAATATCCCTGCAACCTATGTCTCCGATAGTAGCCCCCTACATCAAAGTGGCACTGTGCCTTGTTTGGGGGAGAAAATGGAATTTCAAAAATATAAATAAAAAATAAAGCACGTAGCGCACGAGTTATTTGAACTTAAACCTGTAACGATGTTGCATGCGGGGTAACACCGGTTCACCTTGCTTACAGGCTAAGAGTTGGGTGGGGTGTTTTACATGGAGTTTAAGGAATTCATTCTTTTCTCCAAAGTCTGGAATGTTTTTATTGCGGATATGATAAACAGAACAGAGAAGTGAAGTTGACATGGCGACGAGAGGTCTGCTTTATTATCCAAGAAATATTGTCATAGGCGCACCTGTTATATTCAAGTGCCAGACCCCCCCCCCCCGTGTAAGTGATAGGAATTAAACCCGAAAGATGATACAGTTTCTTAAAGAGAAAAATAATTTGAGTTGAAGAGAAAGAAAGAAAAAGGGGAAAAGAGAATTGAAGAGAGATATGGTTACGAAAGAGAAGGAAGAGATTCACAAGAAAAGAGAAAAGAAAAAGAATATAAAATAATGGGATAGAAAAAGGAAAGAGTAATCTCTAGAGAGGAAAACAGAATGATCTCAAAAGGTAGGTGGCTGGAAATTACGTTTGATAAAACCATTGTGTTTTTAGAAAAGGGATTTAGCTGACTGGTGTTGAAGAGAACGCATCGCCCCCGAGCTCTGGCCCAAGAGCCAGACCCCCCCCGGAAAAGCTAAGTTTAAAAGCTCTTGTTCCTAGCTAGAAGATTGTCTAAACGAACCTAATTGTCACAACCTGCATCAGTAAGCCGTTAAGAGCTCAAACAACACAACTTTATATAAGTGTACCTAGTATATCTTAAGAATATTTTATGAATAATTATTTTATTTGTTTATAAGAAAATGACCCTGAGTTTTTCTTTACTTATCGAATGCCAGCCTGAGTGAGGATGCAGTTCATTTCAGATATACCCTGACGCCAGACGATGAAAGACACAGACCAGATTCAGCACGAAGTCAAAGTGACGGCTGAAGTAAACAGTGTTGCCACACAGACTTAGGGTCATGCACGTTTTGCGTGCCCTGAGCATCAGAATGGTATTTTTCAATAACTAGTAAGCATCTGATTACATTTGGAGAGGTCCACCACTAGACAAAGCTAAGAGTGTAGCCCTGCTGGGTTGCATATACGGTCCCGTGAAGCAGGATCCAACGAATGCAACCAGAGGAGTAGGGGATTGCATAATGGTCGCGTGAACCAGGATTGCGACAGATGCAACCCAGAGGACATAGGGTCATAAATCCAGTCGTTGCCAGAATTTTAAAGAAGGTAGAACCTTATGTATGGTCAGGAGAAATTATAAAGAGAAAAAAGAGAAGAAAATAAAAATAAAAACACTTGTAGACCACGCCCCCTCTCCCGAAGATAATCCAGAAACAACTTCTAGTTAAGGAATAGGAGATCCATTATTTAAGTTCAAGAAAATCTAGTTCACGTTGAAATTGTCGTTGACGCCTTCTTTAAGAAGCATCCTCAAAAGATACCGTCACTTCAAGAAACTTATCAAGAAATCATCCTCACTTAAACTAAAAAAAAAAAAAAAGAAATTAATATAATATTCATACACAAGTTTATATTTACTCCTTGCGCAGTGTTAGCACAGTACCTGCGCACTGCGCATGTCACTGTTCATTTTTACCTAGCTTCTACCGTTTTATAGCTAGTACGAAAAATATCTGCGAAATTTTGTTGGAAAAAATATGCTACGTTGTATTATCTTGTGAGAGTAAGTAACTACGATGAATGTATTTATGTATTGCCTTTATTACTCAAACCATTAGAAATTACATTTTTAAGCAAAAATAATTCGATTCGAACTAATGTCATATCTGGAATAACATCGACTTCAAAGCCAACACAGTATATGCCATTTTTGAAACGGCTTTCTCCATGTTGACGGAAGAACGGCTGATGCCCTGTGCAGTTCTAGGAGGTCCAGCCTCGCAAGCCGTTGCCTTTCATCTTTCGAGTGGAGTAAATTTATTGCGTACTACCTAAGGTGCCTCTACCGAGGAATGCCCGCGGGTCTGCCTATGACATTTTTAATAGGTCAAAGTGCTCTTTCTTTAGGGACGCTGGCTTGACTACTTTTCCCCACTTTCCGACCTTGTGTCACATCTTTGTGCGGTGGGAAGGAAGTAAATAACACCTTTTATGCCTACTTTATTTCGGATTGTACCATATTTATGTATTAAAAAAAATGATTACGTTAATTTCTTTAAATTTATAAAACACATATCCAGCTTTTTAGAACAAACTCGTTAAACTTTCATGAAATTAAAAAAACAAACAAACAAACAAAAACATCGTAAAAAAACGTAAAATCGTAAAAAAACGACTGACTTAGGAAAGAGTTACTCTGCCTGTTTCTTATTACCAACGAATTCACACATTTCTATTTGCGTTAGTACGTAAACAAACTCCTCAAACCACCATAACTGTTTAAATGATGCGTGCTAATCCCGCACTAAGCGAAAGTTTGCCAATTGTTGATTAGTCACCATCCAATATTCGGTAATAATAATAATAACAAAAATGTATGTTGTGTGCTCTGATAGAAACGCGGCGACACATTTCAATGCAGTTGCGATCCGCCCCACCCCCTTTTCATAACTCAAATATTTGATATTTTGTCACACTGTGCCCCTCGTGCAAACTTAACGGACCCAAAGAAACGTTATTCGGTAAAAATGTTAGAAAGAATAACACGATGTGACTTCATAAGTAGGTTAGCGACTGGCACTTTTATAATTATATTTGGCGATGGGGATGGGGGGGGGGGGGAATGCGAAGAAACCATTTAAAATAAAATGTGTTCATAATTCAGTAAGATTCAATTTCACTCTATTAAATCACAAGCCCTACCATGTCAGTGTTACCCGGGATCCATTAAGTGCAAATGTTCTGTAAGCTATTTTCCGTGTTTTATAACTACTTCCTTTTTGTTTGGGTTTAATTTCTAAGCTAAAGGTGGACCTGGCTTTGATTTAATAAGAATGAAGCAAGATGCAAGAAAGGAAGAATACGCCAATAAAGCCATAATAAAAATCAAATAACGGCGCTAACGCTTAATAATTTTGGTTTTTGTCCAGAATTTCTTCTGTATTAAAAAAGAAAAAAGAAAAGAAAATCCGTATGATGTATTGTACGCACTCGTGATGGGACGAAAATGTCACATTCCAAATATCAAATAGTTTTACTTTTAACTAAAAAAATTCCAAGTTTATAAGTAAGTGAGAACGGACTGTTTTGTGTGAGAAAACAAAGGGTGATAACTCAGCAAGAATTCAAACTTGCGAAATCAGCCTTGTAATGCATACGATTTCCCATTAATCGCTTAAAATCGTTTTAAAGCATTTTTTTTTAAATAAAAATAAAACTACTTGATCAATTTACGTAATTATTTTAGTATGATATTTTCTTTCCATCATGGACACTTATAAAGATTTTTCTGTTTTTTTTTTTTTTTTTTTTTTTCTGTAGAATAAAGTTAGTTCGATCAATTTAATTTAATATATCAGAAGAATAGAAAGAAGACAGAAAGATAGAAGATAGAATAATATATATATATATATATATATATATATATATATATATATATATATATATATATATATATATATATATATATATATATATATATATATATATATATATATATATATATATTTGCGTTTTTTATTGGCGGAGAAAATAATTGGTGCCTTAATAAACTGCCGGACCATATTAGGATTATTTAAGCTAAATTTGGTGGCGAAGTATGTTAATGTATTGGCAAATAAAAATTGTCTAGTAAGAATCAAAGATTGATTTCTTATGTTAAATGCTCTTTATGTCCAACTGTTAAAATTTTGCCATCATAATCGATACCAGTTATGTTCAACCTTTTTATCCTGTGGACCACTTTATTAAATTACTGAAAAATACATTTTATAAAATTAATTATTTATTAATTGTGATCAAATCAGTTTTGGAATTTTACAAAAGAATTGTTTTAAAAAAGTTGTATTTTATGCGATCTTTACACTAGGTGCTTTTTAATTAATTTTTGACAACAAACGTTTTATTTAGTTTCAATGTTAGCGTTCCTCTTTCATTAGCATCCAATTTGTTTCTCTTTTTTTTTCTTTTTTTTTTTTTTTTTTTTTTGTAAAGATGCCAGCAACAGCTGAGAAACCCGCTTCTACTAGCCAGGTTGTCGGAAAGGATATGCTGGGCCCAACTGAGTCATAAATTTGTGGATTTGTTGATTTTCTTTCCATATATCAACAAACATCTTCATCTTGAACTCTGGACAACTTCGAATTTTCTTTTAAATCCAAAAGTTCTTGAACTACTTCAGGTTTCAAAGTATCTTCAGGTTTACAGTGGATAAGTTGTGTTGATGAGTTCCTCATATCTTCTCCCAAAATTTTTTTTTCAAACCCTCCAGATATTTAAAAAAAAGTTGGACTACTGAAAAATACATTTTACAAAATCATTTATTTATTAACTTTGATCAAATCAGTTTTTAACTTTCGCAAAAAAAATTGTTGTTTTTTTTTTTACAAAGGAATCACCACTTATCAAGGCCCAGAAGCCACTCGATGATAAGGGTTAAAAAGTGTACAGTGATCAAAAGGACAATATCATAGTAATCGTTAGAAATGTAAATTTGGTAAATTGGATTACTTTAGGGAAACAGCTCATCAAGAACTTGTTTAGATTGGTCTTGAATTCTATGTATTCTATTCTATGACACCCTCTGGACTTGAGTTGATGCTATTTAAATTTTGAAACAATGATAGAGCTTGCTTGTCAAGTTGTGTTTTTCAGTATTTCAACTTATTTATAAAACCTTTAATCTTTTGTAAGCAAGTGACAAGGTCAGATATCCTTCCTTGGATCTGTAAATTTAGTTCATTTACAAAGTTAAAAATGTCATGGAGATAAAATATTTTTTATTTAATTGCATTCTTATTCAGTTTTCTGATCTTTTGTCTTTTGTTTTGGAGTAGAGTCAGCAGATTAAGATTTGACTTTTTAGAAGTTCAGTACAGCTTGCCACATACTAACAAATCTATCAGGACTGTTACATATTTGGAGAGCCACCCAACTTTTGTATGAAGTAGCAATTTTTTAAATTGTTCATCTTCACAGAATTTTTCAAATGATATGTTATTCAAGGAATTTGTTTTTATGAAATTTATTCCTGATATAGCTGCATCAACAGCTTCCTCCATAATGCCACTCTGATTTTTTGTTGCTAAGTGTTGTCTGTGAATAATGCAGTGTACAACACGAATAAACCAAGAAACCCCTCCTCCAACGTAGACCCTTATTACCATGTCTCCTTCTCCAACAACAGGGGTCTACGTTCCAACCTTCCAGAAGTTGAAACCCAATTACAGGAGACGAAACCGGACATATTCTTTATAAACGAAACTGTCATAGGGATGACCACTTCCCTAGATGAGTTCATAATTAAAGGATAATCTAACTCAACATTTAAATCTGACCCCCAAGATCGCCATGGGCATGGGATATGTGCCTACATTAAAGATGGCTTTCCATGTGGTAGGGATATCTCCAGAGAAGACCCTAATTTACCTTATATGTGCTTCCGGGTGCACTGCATTCATATTTGCCCTCTATTGCCACCACAACAGCGGGGTTGCTATCTTTAAGAGTATATCTGAGAAAATTGACCACATCCTGTCTGCTCATCATCGGCTAACATTCACATTTGTGGTGACTTCAATGTCCATAATGTGGAATGGCTGACCAACTCAAATAAGACAGATGATGAGGGAAGGTTCTGTCATGATTTTGCCATTGCCTATGACCTCACTCAGATTGTTCGCGAACCCACCCGTGTGCCCAATACTACCGGTCAGTATGCAAGCCTCCTAGACCTTTTTCTCTCAACTTCCCCTGAGCTATGTTCATGTTCCGTTCTATCTCCTCTGGGATCCTCCGATCACTCAGTTTATCAGTTAAGATAAAAATGAAATACAATAAGTCTTCAGACGTACCTCTCCACTACTGTATATCGATACTCTATAGCTGACTGGGATAGCTTCCGTACATTCATATCTGATCTATCTCTGCATTCCATGTTTAAAAAGGAGGTGTCCTCTATAGTATCAGACCTGACCGAATAATTAATTGTAGGCATAGACCGTTTCATACCATCAAAAAAATTTCAACAAAAACCTAACAGTCAGCCATGGTTCTCCTCAGAATGTGCTGCTGACATCGCGCACAGAAATCACTTTTTCCATAGCTACCAATGTAATAGATGCACTGAGACTAAAGCTACTGTCAGGACTGCCAGCAACCACTGTAAAAGGGTAATAAAAAATGCAAGAGAGCTATATGCTCAATCCGTTAAATCCAAAGCAGCTGAGCAGCAGCTTGGTTCCCACCAGTTTTGGCAAATAACAAATAGGATCCTGAACAGAAGCATGATTTTTATCCCAACCATCATCAATGGGCCTGAGGTCATTTCGTCAGCATTAGACAAAGCCAAACTATTTGCCAAGAACTTTGCAGCTAATTCTACCCTATGCGATGAAGGCTATCAACTCCCCATATTTCCTCCTATAACAGACAATACGCTATGCAACATACAAATATCTGTGCATGAGGTCGCCAAGCTAATCAAGAACCTTGATTCCAGTAAAGCAACTGATCCTGACGGCATTCCAATTATAGTGTTGAAAAAGCTTCAACCAGAACTTATCCCCATACTTACAAAACTGTTTAAGTGTTGCCTTAAGGAGAAGTGCTTTCCAACAACCTGGAAAACCTCATCAGTATGCTCTGTATTTAATAATTCAGGTGATAAATCATCTCCCTCTCAGTACAGACCAATAAGTCTCCTGTGTGTCATGAGTAAGCTGCTGGAATCCATATTAAATAGAAAAGTAGTCAACCACCTTAGCAGAAATAATCTTCTTAGTGACACGCAATATGGTTTCCGCTCTGCTAGATCTACAGCAGATGTGCTAACGGTTATATTTCATAGGATTAGCGAATCTCTCGACAAAGGCTTCCTTTCTAGAGCAATTGCTCTTGACATATCAAAGGCCTTCGATAAGGTATGGCATAAAGGCCTACTTCACAAGATTTCCAGCTATGGTATAACTGGAAATGTTTTCTCAATTATTAAATCATTTCTCTCTGATAGGCTCATGAGTAGTGGTTAATGGGCAGAAATCAGAGGTCCGCAGTATTAATGCTGGAATCCCTCAGGGGTCAATCCTGGGCCCAACTCTCTTCCTGATTTACATTAATGATTTCCCAAAACATATACTTAAATCATTCGTTGACATCTATGCTGATGAGACGGCCATCTATGGCAACACATCAAAAGGCCGTAGACAAAGTTCTCTCTCCTTTGGTCTTGAGCATGTGGTACAGTGGGGGAAGAGGTGGCTGGTTACTTTTAATGCATCTAAAACCAAGCTCCTATCTTTACATCATAAACGCTCTGATCCCCATCTGGCATCAATTGAAATGGATGACACTCGTCTAGGGGAGGCCCCATATTTTGATAAGCTTCTGTGTTTGACCTTTACTCTTGACCTGAAATGGAACACGTACATCAAGTCTGTTGCCAAGGTCGCTGGGAAAATAGTGGGATCCTTCTATCCCTCCAGAAGATATCTCACTACTGATGCAATTCTCTATCTATATAAAAGCCAAGTACGTCGAAGGATGGAGTACTGCTGCCACAGCTGGGCAGGAACCGCTAAAACAGCCAATCCTGTCTTGACAGAGTACAAAATAGACTTTGTAGCTTAATGGGGGATGCCCTTTTCTCTTTTCTGCAACCTCTCTCCCACAGAAGAGACCTTGCGAGCCTGTCTTTGTTTTATCGTTACTTCCATGGCAGTTGCTCCATGGCAGTTGCTCGTCTGAGCTCCAATCTCTGCCCTCCCCCTTGCCAATCTTTCACGATAAACACCTGTCTAGCTGAAACCATTGTCAATAATTTTGCCCACTCTTTATCTGTGCCTAAATCAAAACGTAGATTCCATGAATAAAGCTTCTTTCTTAGAACTGCATGCCTGTGGAACTCTCTACCGCTTGCCTGTTTCCCACCTGACTTCAACCTGGATGTCTTCAAGTCCAACATAAACAAATTCCTGATGAACGGCACCCGTAAGACACTTTATCAAATCTCCAATAATAACGATTACTACAACACTATCCCATTGATTACTGTACCCGCAATAACCCTTATCCCCGAGTGGCTTCCAGGCCTTGATAAGTAGTGACCGCCATGTAAAAATTGAAAAAAAAAAAGTATGAGGAGCAACAGTTTTCACCTGTGTTACAAAGCCTTTAATCCTGCCTGTCATGAATGCAGCACTATCTGTGCTGATTTGAATCAAATTTTTATTAGTCAAATAATTGTTTACTTCTGAAAAGAAATCTCCACCTGTTCTCTTTTGGCAAACTTATAAAAAATAGCATTTCTTTTCTAATGTCATTCTGATATACAAATCTGATATATGAAAGCATCAGTGCTTGATTATGAATTGTTGTTTCACCAATTTGTATGGAAATTTTACTATATTGACGAATTTCTATTGATTTATCTTGAATATATTCGGCCATTTCATCTTGTCTTCTCGTTACTGTTGCTCTTGAGAGAGGTATTTTTTCAAGCACTGCTGCACCTTCTTTGCCAATAAGGTCTTCAACACAAGCTAGCATAGCAGTTTTAATCGGGTTTTCTATGTATCCTTGTGGTGCACTTACGTTAGTAATAATTTCTGACACAATATAACTAGGCTTTAATGTTTTAACCTGAAAAGCATTCACTTTCGTGAAGAAGTCAACTAATTTCACAGGTTGAGCTTTCAATTTTAACTCAAAATATTTTCCCTCTACCAACAGAAATATAATACAATAAGACAAGATATTCTAGTAAAAATATAATAAATTTATAACTTAAAATATTGTAGCATTAATTTAGAATTGATTATATAATGTTAAATTGAATTTTAAAAAAAATTCTTAATGCTGCAATATTTTAAGTTATAAATTTATTATATTTTTTACTAAAATCAACTTGCCTTTTTTCTTTTCTATGTTTAAATCTTAACAATATTACTTTTCATGCTCGCATTTTTCTACGTAATATATATATATATATATATATATATATATATATATATATATATATATATATATATATATATATACTAGCAGAAGTACCCGTCGTTGACTGGGTTCAAAAACAGCCTACAGAAAATGGACTGTGATTGATGAAAGTATGATAGGTTATGAAAAGGAGGGGGTTGTAAAGAGATAGGTTTTGATACTCAAAGTTTTTACCCTAAGCAAAATATGATGAAAGTAAAGATAATTTCCGCAAAAATATATTTTTTTTATATCAACTTTGTTTCCATTCGTAGCCAAGAGTGACAAACAAAATGATGTTTCCTTACAAAGAGAAAATGTTATATATATAATAATATAAATATACAAGAAATAAATGTTACCATAGTCAATAAAAGTTACTTTTATGGTAGAAAGGTTCATTGGTTTGTATTTTTAAGTAGTTTGTAAAAAAAAAAAAAAATTAATTCACGAACCGGTTTGAAAAAATTCAAAATGGCAGCGACTTTGAAATGGAGAGCCCAGTTTTCAATTTGAAGAAGGGGCACCTGAGCATTCTGTGTTAACAATTTAAGAGAGTTCCGTCAATGTAAGGAATATATAAGCATATTTTAATGTTTTCCGTTATTTTGTGCTTGAGGAATATTCGATTATGGCATGTGTAGTTTATATAAAAATTCATTTAAGTAGTTATCGCCTCAAATTTCGTTGTAATTTCGGTTCGCTGAAATTATTTCAAGTAAAGAGCATTAAAAACTATTTCAAAACAAAACAAAAAAAACATGAACTGAACTTTTATTGACTATGGTAACATTTATTTCTTGTATATTTATTTTTTCGGGTAGTCGTTTGTTGGCTTTTCTGCTAAACACTCTTACTAAATAATATCAACGAAATATCGAAAAACAAAGAAACAAAAACAGTTTTGAAAATAATGAAGCTTTACTTACTTTAGTAAAATAATCCGAAACAGCAAAATGGGATATTAAAAAAGTAAACACATAATTACTTTAGTTTTTTAAAGCAAAGAATCGATATAAATATGAATAAGAAGAAAATGGCGACCTTTTCAAGCAGAACAGCTTCGTTTCAGTTTTACAGTATTGAACGGTGTAGTATTGCGACGTTGGATTCAGGGTTGTACTATTGTAATATAAAGAACACGCAGAAAGAGTTGTAATCAACTGAATTCATTCTAGTACACTGACAAAAAAAAGTTTAAACAGATATATAAATAAAATAAAAAGGTCATATAAATGTTTTTAAAAAGACACATAATCACGTGAGCAGGATTTTTTCCTTCTTTTGACACGATAACAAGTAACGTTCTTATTTTTTATTATTTATCTATTTATCTATTTTCGAAAGAGTTCCACGTGCAAGTGGAGAAGGAAAAAAACCCAGAGTTATGCAAAATTTGTGTCGAGAATTGTCTAAAGTTCCGATTTATTTTTTTGCCTTTCGCTTTAATAAGAACGTGAATTTATGAGGTGAATTTATTCGACACAATATGATTCAACTAAAAAAAAATAAATAGAAGCTAACGTGAATTAAAATTAAAGTTAAGGTATTATTGTAGCCCCTCATCCCTTTTAAAAAACCTTGTTAAACTTTGTGATATATTTACATTCTATGGAGGACAGACGCGAGCGAACATCCATAATTTTATTATAACATATTTCTTCAAACTGAAACATAATTATCAAAGTATACTTATGCAAATAGATATGAAAAGTCTTTGTTAAAGTTTGTGCCATATTTCCATGAAGTACAGGCGTGAATGCAGACCCCACAATTTTATTATACCATCCCTAAGTTGAAACATACTTATCAAAATATTTTTATGTACATCTATATCAAAAACACTTGTAAACTTTTTTTTCCATACTTTGGGGGCCAGGCGCGAACGCAGACCCCACAATTTTTATGAACCACGATTCTGCCAAATCAAACATACCTATTCCTGATCCTCGATACATATTCTATCATTATATGTAATCAGTTTTTTAAAATAGTCAACCATATAGGAGCCTATTCATGACCACGACCACACACACACACACACACACACACACACACACACACACACACACACGCACACACACACACCTTCAACTTTATATATATATATATATATATATATATATATATATATACTCATGAGCAAAAAAAAAAAATGGGCCAAGAGTGAAAGAAGGAAGAAATCGATTTTTCAATATTTTTCCATTAATTTTTGTTAATTTTAACTGAAAATTTATATTTTGTAGATCATTATTATTATACTATATAATAATAAGTGGAAAAATTAATCTTAAAAATGGTAAGATCGCATATTGGCGATGATATATAAAAAAAACAAATTGCAGGATTCAGGCAGTCCAAAATGACTTACAAGCAGAGTTTTGATATTTTAAGAAAAGAAAATGTGAAAATATATTTTTTATAGTGAAGTGAATTGGTCAAAGGTTCAAAGTTGAACGCTTCGTAAAGGAAAATCTGGATCTATTCGCCCTTGAAGGACAACCACAGGCTAAAATTAACTGTTTTGAAGGATCGAAAGAAAACTTATGTTGACCATAGCAAAGAATTCAAAACAGGAGCTGGAAATTCTCTTTCTAGAGATGCAATATCTAGACGAATGAAAGAAATGGGATTTTCCTCTAAAAGGTGTGCAAAGAAGCCACTTTTATCTAAGAAGAACTGTTATGATAGAAATAGATTTTTCTCAGGTTATGGCAAGAAAGATACAGACTGCTGGGAAAATGGTGGGATCATTCTACCGCTCGAGAAGATATCTCACTAATGATGCAATTCTCTATCTATATAAAAGCCAAGTACGTCCAAGGATGGAGTACTGCTGCCACATCTGGGCAGGAGCTGCTAAAAACAGCCTATCCTGCCTTGACAGAGTACAAAATAGACTTTGTGGCTTGGTGGGGGATGCCCTTTTCTCTTCCCTGCAACCTCTCTCCCACAGAAGAGACGTTGTGAGCCTGTCTCTGTTTTATCGTTATTTCCATGGCAAGTGCTCGTCTGAGCTCCATTCTCTGGTCCCCCCTCGCCAATCTTTCACGAAAAACACCCGACTAGTTGAAACCACTGTCAATAATTTTCCCCACTCTTTATCCGTGCCTAAATCAAAACGTAGATTCGATGAACAAAGCTTCTTTCTTAGAACTGTACGGCTGTGGAACTCTCTGCCGCTTGCCTGTCCCCCCCCCCCCCGAATTCAATTTGGATGTCTTCGAGTCCAACACAACAAATTCCTGGTGAACCGCCTCCTTAAGTAATGACACCTTATCAAATCCCCAATACTAACTATTACTACGATACTATCCAATTGATTACTGTACACAAAATAAACCTTACCCCGAGTGGCTCCTGGGCCTTGATAAGTAGTGACCCCCATTTAAAAAAAAAAAAAGACTGGTTTAGGAATGTATTCTAGTTAGATAAATCAAGATTTTGTCTTGTTAGTGATGCTCCCGATGCTCCCGAACGGTGCAATCGAAGAACTGGAGAAAGATTTCCGCCAAGTTGCATAAAATCGACAGTTAAACATGGGAATGGAGGGATAATCGTATGGGGAACTTTTACTGCAGTAGGAGTTGGGGAACTTATTAGATGTGAGAAGTCAATCAATGCAAAGGAATACATTTGAATATTAGAAACAGGACTGTCACTAAGTATCTAGTAGGTGCATTGGTCGGAAGAACTTTGGAGAACAATAGAAAACTGTAGGGAAGCTGTGAAAAGCGAATGGAATAGCATCTCCTCTTCACGGTGTTCCACTTTGGTTGAGAGCATGTCTAAAAGGATTGATCTTTTACAGAAATTAAAAAGGGAATGCGATTCCATTCTAAGCATTTATTAAAGTAAATATCTTGTTCTGTGCTATTAGTCTCGTTTAAGTTTCCTTGTTCAATTGTTCTTTGTTCAACATAGGTTTTAGTGCGATAAAATGTATAAAATTTGTTTGGCCCATTTTATTTTGCTCACGAGTATATATATATATATATACGCCCATGTGTGTGCGCTGTGTCAATACAATACAAACAAATCAGGTGGTAGTCCCGAGTGGTAAAGATAGAGAGAAACATACAATAAATCAACCAATAAGGTTTATTGTGATAAAGGTACAAATATCAAGGGTTGACACAATAAATCACATGAAAGGCGAGCGTAGAAATGCATTATAATCTTTCAATAGTAAGGTTAACCTCGTAGTTCGCTGTGTAGAGTCGTATTTATAATGACGCTAGGGGTGATAGGTTCAATGCTAGGGGTGACAGGTTCTTCCATTTCAACACTTTTCTCTGAAAGAGATGCTTCGTTTGAATTTTTCTTAGCACTTTAGCTTTTTTTTTTTTTTCTGAGTAAAAATGTTGTCTTTCTTTTTTCTTTTATACACCTGCTTCTCTTATTTTTCGGATCAGTTTTAGGCTTTGGTGTTACTGTCATTGACACTTCAGCTTTTTTGGAAAGGTTTTATTTAAAATGTGTCGTACAGCACTTCCATCGGAATTTCGTTTCTTTCTACCGTTTCAATACATCAATGATTTAAATGTCTGTATTTTTATATATATTTAATCATACATGATTTAAATGTCTGTATTTTTATAGTATGAAGATTTTGCCGACCCTTTGAGTAACTGTACCATTTTTCTCAAACCTTTTACCAGCGCCATAGTTTTGATATAAACTTTATCGTCCACCGTGTAAGATTAAAATTTTTCATTTGTTATTTTCAAAAAAGTTTTATTTTTCGGCAACAACCTATTAAAAATTGATTGCACCTGACGTCCAATCATCCCCCTTGATGACGACAATTTTCCAACTATATTTCTATTTGGTGTTATCCTAAAATAGTCAGCAATTTATGAATACTTGTCAGTATCCACATCCGCGTAATATACGCATACAGACATATACAGTGGAACGATAAAATTGTCGTTTTGATGAAAACCGGTTATATTTTTTGTTGCAGACCATCTACTGGTTGGCCAGTTGTTTACAAATCTCAAAAGCGAAAATGACATTGGTCCAAAAGGTCATATGTCTCTCCATCATCTCAAGAGCCCAATCTTTTCTATACTTGATATTGGCAGGACAAAGAAGAGGGTTCCTTCTCACAGCTTTAACATAGTAGACCAGCTTGTGAAGATACCTGACAGCTGTTCTGGGACTGACACCAGCTTGTGTTGCAATCTCAGAAGCTTTTCACCGAGGATCCTCTTCAACATTTTTTTTTCACAAGATACAAAGTTCTTTCAGAGGGCCCAGGGTGACATGGATGAGGTTTTGTGCACTCTTTGTCCTCTCTTGTGAATTATACAATCACGCTATTAACAGTAGAAAAAGGCATTGAAAACTTTCCTGCTATTTTGCATTGACTAAGACTACTTTATGTTGACCCATGCTCCAATGTTGTTAGATGCAATTTTAATGAGATACTCTAAGTTATTCCAGCACTATTTTTATCTGTAAATATAAATAAGCATATATTAAACTTAGGAAAAATATTTACCTTGGTGTCTATTGTCATGTCTGTATTTTTGGCTTAGATTGTCTGACGAGATCAGCAGGATAATTTTATTGTCCTGTCGATTGAAACAACTTGTAATGATTTAAGTAAAAATCCCCGAGGTTGAAAGAATAAAAACATATTTAGCTGTACTAATGTATTGAGCACTTTTTTCCTGTTTATTTTACCAAATATACCTCCTAATATGTGTGTGTGTGTGTGTGTGTGTGTGTGTGTGTGTGTGTGTGTGTGTGTGTGTGTGAATTTAGGTAAAAATGGCACTGGTAAAAAATAGCACCGGTAAGAATACAAAAGTGAATAAATAGGTCAAAATTGCATTTTGACAACCAAAAATTAAGACCGTTCGATACGTGCAGGTTAAGCTCTCATTTCTCTAGTTTTTAAATACAGTGTAGCGAAATACGTTATTTCATTGCCAATAACATAATGCAACAATAACGAATAAAAATTGGAAGCAAAGTTCAATTTATCAGCCTGAATACTATTTAAGTCTGATTTTGAAAATCTGTCGGAGTTAATTTAATACGCAAAAATATGACATTTCCTTTTATTTGCTATTGTCTGTGAACATTTTATTATGATGTGGATATATGTAGCATTTGAATAAATGTGTTCATTTGTGAATATGCTTTGACGGTGGCTTTTGAAAGCCCCCCCCCGCCTCCTCCTGACATGCGTGACATGTCTCCTCGCTCTAGTCTAATGCGATACTAGTGTGCTTGGGGTGCATGTATGTGTGTGAGGGGAGGTCATCAATCGATAAGGACAGATTGAATTTGCGAACTGAACATGCATATCATAATATTTCATCGAAGTGCTACATTCATAAAACAAATGCAAATAAAACAATTCCTAGATATAATGTGTCTATATTTAGAGAAACACGATTTTTAAATATCTAGCTTTAAAAATCCTGGTATTTTTTTTAATTCTGAGAGATCAAGGATAATAATATAAAATGAAGTCGAGGGAAGGGGTCGAAAACGGTGAAGTGTAATTTGCCACCATAAATACTGTACGACTCAATTTCGTTTTTTAGAACTTTTTAGACGAGTGGTGTTTATTATTAACTACTAGCAGGGGCGCACGGCTTTACCCGGTCGTAAAATACGCTTTACTATATTTTAATTCGTGCAGATTTCGTATTTATTATTACAATGCAAATTCTCTGTTGAATATATATATATATATATATATATATATATATATATATATATATATATATGTTTTTTTTCATAATGTTTTATTGTTAAAGTGTTTTTATGTAATAAGTATGAAGAAAGGATGTTCTTGTGAAAATTTTCAAACGACATATTGTTTGAATTTGCCCAAATGGTATTGAAACAATTGTAAGTAACAATGAAATACACTTTTTGTTGCTATCAACCCATTTTTTGAAATTTTTTATACTAGACTACCCGTGACCCGTTGGGTCAGTATGTTATATTAGCTATGGAATGCATGTATGAGCGTGACACTTGTGACGTAAAGAAAATAGTTTCTTTTGACATAACAGAAACGTTTCTATGAAAATATATTAAGATGAAAAAAGAATATAGATAGATTTTTATGAGTCGTTCTGTTTATTATAATTGATTATTTTTGAAAAAAAAAAAAATTGCAATTACTGAATTATAAGTGGTTGGCCATACTTATAGGTAAATGTGCACTGAACAGAAACCATAATACTTATTATAGTTAAATCAAATTTTGATATATCTGGGTTTTTTTTTACATCGTTCATTTCTGTATTACGTTTAAGTTATTTTAAACCCCACTCTTCCCATGTTAAATAATAATTTCGAAATAATAACGTTAATATTTCAGTGGGCAGGTCATGCGCGCATGCGCAACCGTGTGTCGTAAACCGGAAAGTGTGTTACATACATCGTTACAAGATCATCTGAGTTTTATAATTATATATATATATATATATATATATATATATATATATATATATATATATATATATATATATATATATATATATATTTCTGTAAAATCTGACGAAGTTACTGGATCGTTAATATTCGGTAACCGAAACATGTGTAACCAATCAGATAAAACAGTAATAAAAAATAAAACACATATTTGCTCTGCAATAGTATTGAGCACTTTCTTCATGTTTTTACTAATTACCATTTTTTCTATATATATATATATATATATATATATATATATATATATATATATATATGTATATGTATATATATATATATATATATATATATATATATATATATATATAGAGAGAGAGAGAGAGAGAGAGAGAGAGAGAGATTAAGTTGAAAAGAAAATTCTTGCGAAGTTTATAATTTTGATTTCAAATGATGTATTTTTATATACGTTATTGTTATAATACCTTTACTTTATAAATCATTTTAAAGAGTGTTTTTCACCCTATCTAATCGTTTAAATTACAATCGTTTTAAAACTTTATCATGTCTTCTTTCCAGAACGTTGAATACAAGATTGGAAAAAAGCAAATTCGCACAATTTTCTTATTTCAATTCAAGCTAGTCCGAAAAGCTGATGAAATAGCTCGCGATATCAACGACGCTTTTGGCCCAGAAACTACTAATGACCGCACAGCACAATGGTGGTTTAAGAAATTTCGTGACGGCGACGAGAGTCTTTCAGTTGATGAGCGTAGTGGTTGGCCATTGGATGTTAACAACGATCAATTAAGAATCTTAGTCGAAGCCAATCGACGCACAACTGTTCGAGAACTTGATTCTTAATTAGACGTAACGTATACTACGATTTACAACCACTTAAAAGAGATTGGAAAGACAAAAAACATGATAAATGGGCACCTCACGGATTGAACGACCATCAAAAGAAATGCCGTAATGAAGTGTCATCTTCTCTTCTTTTACGCAACAAGAACGACTTGTTTCTCGACTGGGCTGTGATTTGCGATAAAAAGTGGGTTCTTAAAGTGTAGTATCTGTTCTTCAGATGCTGCACTTCTATTTCTTGTTCTCTTTCGGTGTAGGAGAAATCCTTGACGACTGAGACAATTTTTATTTTTGTACCTTTTCTCCACGTTAAAAAACGACCCTCGTGTCTAACTCTGTCCCATGGGGAGGCATAGTAAATAGGTGCAACAACCGGCGAAGCTCAGCTCAGTAATTAGATGCCGACGAAGCTCTATGACACTTCCCGAAACCAGAGTTGCACCAAACAAAGGTTTGACTGACTGTTTGGTGGTCTGCGACCGGTCTCATCCATTACAGCTTTTTTTGAATGCAGGCGAAACCATTACGGCGGAAACGTACTGTCAACAAATGGATGAAATGCATCAGAAACTTCGACAACAACACCCAGCATAAGTCAACAGAAAAGGGCCAATTCTTCTCCATGACAATTCCCGACCGCACGTTGCTAAACCGACCCTGGAGAAGTTGAACGAATTGGGCTACGAAACTCTGCCCCATCCGCCATACTCTCCAGGTCTCTCACTTACTGACTGTCACTTTTTCAAACACCTCGACATGAGAAATGCTTCAAAAACCTAAGCGATATCAAAAACTCATTCAGCGACTTCATCGCTACCAGAACGTAAGACTTTTACATTACTAACATAAATACACTTGTCTTGCTTATTTCAATCAATAAATTTTTGGTTGAGACAAGATATGTTCATCTGAATTTAAAAGTTAAAAAAAAAAACCCCAAAACACAAGGACTTTCTTGTCAAAAATTTATTTATTTGTTTATTTTTTAAATGACTTATGTGCGATCGGCTAGAATCGGCATCAAAACATTTAGCGCTCCAGTCGCGTTCCCTACTCTTTGACCTACTGACAAATAGATAAAAAAAAGATTTCACATTAAACCACTTCAAACTATGAATGTATTTGCGCATGCGCAAACGTAATAGAAATATATCGGCAACTTGAAATGAACGTTTTGCGTTTCAGTTTGCCGACATATTTCTGTATGCATTATTCACTCATCCAAACAAAGGTTTTACTCGTTATAAACCATCCTTGGTTTATGGTTTCCGGTTAATTTCAGCGTTATGTGATCTGTAAATTTAAGAGTTTATCGGTGAAATATTTTCACATACACACACACATACGTACATCTGTTTTATTTATATAGATAAGGCTTGGCAGTATCCTCTATGCATTTATTCCCACGTTGAACTCTTGAGAAGGTTACTATATTCCTTGAAGATTATTGCCGGCCTTTATTCCTCGTGTATATCAAATAAATATAAAGAAAAGAGAACACTGAAAGTCTGACCGCAAGAAAGCATATCGGTTGATTCAAGTTTTATTGAGTTTATATTATTTGCATCATTCAGACTATGATTCTCATGACGGTTCTGAATTTTTGAGATGAGGATTGGTTATTCGTATTATTATTCATTGGACTGCTGTTAAATCACACTCAAGATGAGAACAGTAGTCCGATGAATAATAATACCAATAACCAGTCCTCATCTTTAGTGTTATTTTCACAACGTTTCAACTAATGTAAACTCCAACTTTCTTCACGTGGTGTATGGCTAAACTCGGGAACCTTTATATGAGAATCAGTACGAAATTTCGAACGGGATCCTTTATTTAATCTATAGTTGTAGTTTGGTCTTATGACCAGATAGAAGTCTTAAGTAATTCGTAATTGTATTCTTAGTATCTTCCGTACTGAGGATCGAACCTTCAACCTCGAGAAGACTGCCACTTAGAACTGAGTATAACTTAACACTTTTATCCGTTGCGCCACAGGTCCTTGCGGGCAATTATAGTGAATTACTAATTATTACTATACACGCGCTCGCGCGTGTGTGCAGTTATTTTATTTACTTCCTCATCAGGAGGTTAAACACAATTTCAAGTCTTGGTTTGATGTGAGTGATTCTGTCTGTGGTAACACTCGACTAGCTACAACCACTATCAACAATTTCCCCCACTTTCTATCTGTACCTAAATGATTCCATGAACAAAGCTTTTCTCCTAGAACTACCCGCCTGTAGAACACTGTTCCACTGGCCTGCTTCCCAGACGATTACAATATGGTAACCTTCAAGTCCAATGTAAACAAGTTCTTGTTGAACCGCCCCCTTAAATAATCCAAATTCTACCCAATGTACACCATTAACGATTATTACAATGCCACTTTACATTCATTAACACTTATCCTCGAGTGGCCTTCGGACCTTGATAAGTAGTGATTCACTTGTAAAAAAAAAAAAAAATGCACGCCTAGGTTTTCAGTCCGTGTCGTTAACCACTTAGTCACCGTCACCTCCACGTTAAATATGCAGTTATGTTTTGATTCTTTTTTTTTCTGTTTCCTTTCTCAAAGCAAAGCAAACAACATCATTTTTAACGACGATGAGGGGCAGAGGGGCACGATAGAGAGCAGGGGGGAAGAGCAAGAGGGAAATGGGAGGCGGAGGGGGTTGCAGTCTTTTTTTTTTTTGTATGTCTTCATCCTTCATCAAATTCCAGTCCGCCTCCCAATTACGCGTACGCGCGTGCCCCTTTCCTAGCCCTTCTGTGTTTTGTCTCATTGAGATGCAGTGCACCGTGCACCGCCAAAGAGAGACGCCAACCCCTCTTTCCTTCGCCACATTCAACGCCCCCCCCCCATCGCCCCCTGCATGACTCACCTGTAGTGGAAAGAGAGACGCCCTGGGGCGTGTGTTAAAAAAAAAATAAATAAATAAAGTAGTCGAAAGGTATTAATAAATAAATAAATAATGAATATTAACAAACACAATCAAAATACGTTCAAAAGTTCAAAACAATTTACGATTACGTGAAAAGACGACGTTGAAAGATTGAATTGATGAATAAGAAATACTGAATGAATAAGGAAAAAAACGGTCGGATGCATCCATGCATCTTCGTAAGAGGCTCTGTCGGCCCGTACATACTATTACCTAATAAGAACCGTGTTTTAGTGGAAAAGGTCAAGGGTTGGAAATTGACAACAAGTTGAAACTATGCCATTTTCAGGCGAGGATTTTTTCTCTCTCTTAGCTGGTGAGATTTCAGTGAGACAAGGCACGTCTGCGTGCTGTCCTCGCTTTGGAGATAGCGAAAAGAATGTGGCTAGGTGTAAAAAGACGAACAACCGCCCCATTCTCTCTCTCTCTCTCTCTCTCTCTCTCTCTCTCTCTCTCTCTCTCTCTCTCTCTCTCTCTCTCTATCTATCTATCTATCTAGCTTTTTTTAAATACTTTACGCATACAAAAGTAGCCTATGTGACTGTTTTTCTCTGGTTTATGCAATTTTTTTCTTTTGCCGACAGAAGCAGCTGCTCATCACTTTCATTGATTTACAGTAGTTGACTCACTGGATAACGACGTCTAGTTCTAAAAATCGCAATAGTGGTTATTTGCTCAATGTATTCTGTTCTATATAGTTCTATATACACACACACAAACATATATATATATATATATATATATATATATATATATATATATATATAGAGAGAGAGAGAGAGAGAGAGAGAGAGAGAGAGAGAGGGGGAGGGGGTAGTATAGACAAGCGAGAGTATCCATAGATAAAATATGTTAGAAAGCAATGAGAAATACGAGTAGAGGAAAGGGAGATAGAGTGGGAGAACACACACACACACACACACAAGTATATATATTTTCATTTTTTTTTTTACATAAGCAGTAATGTGTTGCTACATAGTCATAAGCATGTTTCGGTCTTCTAGTATTTAGTTACTAGCGACCTCTTCAGGCAATCACGTTTATATGAAAGCGAAGTCTGTAAGTTACTAAATACTAGAGGAACAAAACATGTTCATGACGCAACACATTACTGCTTGTGTAAAGACAAATTGAAAGTGTAACTTGCTCTACTCCGGTATTGGGCACTCTTGTATTAACCTCGTTACATTTCACTGGTTACTTTACCTCTGAAAAAGAACAGCCTCAAATTATATATATATATATATATATATATATATATATATATATATATATATATATATATATATATATATATATATATATATATATATATATATATATATATATATAAAATGGAGTCAGATATGGCTTCATTGCCGGGTGTGAATATCTCGACCGGTGTTAATCGTAACACTCTGCACTGATGATTCCCGAAAGGGAAAGGATGAAATACTAGTGTCTGTAGGTTTGTAATAATTATTATAGTAAATAATTTTTCAGCCCTTTTAAGAAACTCGTTTCTTATCGTTGAGCACTTTTAGTTGAAATAAAGTCGGTCAATTTAGCTTGCATGCGCAGATCGTCATATAATGATTAGATCACTCGGACAGACGTTAAAACCATTTAAAAAATAGATGTTTAAACTTCAATAATATTTCTCGCGGTTAACGAATGGATTTGGTCCTTGCTAATGGAATCAGAGATGACTTCGTTGCCGGGTTCGAATCTCTCGATCGGTGTTAATCGTGACACTCTGCACTCATAATTCCCGAAAGGATGGGACACTAGTGTTTGTAGGTATTTAATAATTATTATAGTAAATACTTTATATATATATATATATATATATATATATATATATATATATATATATATATATATATATATATATATATATATATACTAACATGGGTACCCCGCGTTGCCTGGGTTGACATGAAGTTTTCATCATGTGTAACGTGGATACCCCCACAACAATTTCCAAATTAAATAAAAAACATGTAAATGTAACCGCCCCCAAAAAGAAGTATCTGAGGTCGACCTAGACGAGAGGATCCAAAATGGCCGACCAGGACTGAGATATGACACGTGACCGGATGTAAAGGAAGAAATATCTCATGTATTTAATTTAAGCCGTCGTTTCGTATCTTACAACATATACAACAAATAAATGTTAAATAATAATGAAACCTTACCAAAACAAAACGAAGTAAAAAAAAAAAAAAAAATATCTGACAATTCATCGGCTCTAGCTGAAATAATTTATTAAGGAAACAACGGCTCGAGCTTATACTAATAAATAGCAACTTACACACAAATAAATGTTAAATAATAATGAAACCTTACCTGTTAAAATTTTTAAATAATTATTTTTTGTATTATCACCCAGACTTAGGGTTATTATCAGGAACGGGCGTGTTTTTTTTTTTTTTTCTTTTAACACATTTCACGATAGACATTCATATGGGCAAGATTTAAAACAAACAAAACTGGTTACATGTCCTTAAAATGTGATCTAATCCCAAATGTGTGATCGTTTTATTTTTTTCCATTTTCCAGTTGTTTACATGTAATCGCCTAATGAAAGGAGAATTGTGTTTTTCTTTTGCTAATAATTAGTGTAAGTTGCTATTAATTAGTATAAGCTCGAGCCGTTGTTTCCTTAATAAATTATTTCAGCTAGAGCCGATGAATTGTCAGATATTTTTTTTTTTTTTTTTTTTACTTCGTTTTGTTTTGGTAAGGTTTCATTATTATTTAACATTTATTTGTTGTATATGTTGTAAGATACGAAACGACGGCTTAAATTAAATACATGAGATATTTCTTCCTTTACATCCGGTCACGTGTCATATCTCAGTCCTGGTCGGCCATTTTGGATCCTCTCGTCTAGGTCGACCGTATCTGATACCCTCTCCACCAGATATTTCGGCAGAAGGGATCACTGTCCTAAGAAAACTCACGAGTTTGTGAACCTAAAAAAATAACGTTTATAAACATTAATGCGTGCGTTTATTGTTTATTTTGGTAAATGGGTAGTTTAGCGGCGTAAATTATTTGCCAGACAAAAAATATAAAAACTAGTTATTTTTATATAAAACACATTGATAGACCCAAAGGCTGAAACAAAACCAGAAAAAAAAATTTCATTTTTATTATTTTTTTATCATTTATATTTATTATTCGAAACCACTATATTACTTTTAAATTTTGTCCTTTCTAAGGTTTGGCAGATTGGCCTTTTTAAGCTCTTTCATGAACTATGTTTTTGGCCGCTACATTTCTTTTGTAATGAAAGAGCGTAAAAAAGGCCAAATTTGGCCTTAAAAAAGCCAATCTGTCAAACCTTAAAAAGACCAAATTTTAAACATGTAAGGCGTGCACATTAAGTCTAATAAAAAATTATAAAAAAACATAAAAATGAAGTTTTTTTTTTGTTTTATTTTAGCCTTTGGGTCTCAATGTTTTATATAAAAATAAATAGTTTTTATAATTTTTTTGTCTGTCAAATAATTTACGCCGATAAACTACACATTTATCTTTAGTTTTTTGTAAGGGCATAATTTTTCTCTCGCACTTGACCATTTAAATATGTTAAAACATGTCTTTCTTGCAGTCTATTAGCCTTACTGGATTCCAGGACAAGTATTCATCTAGTCGGGTAGAGTATCCAGCTTTGTGCTATTACTTTAAGCAACATCACCTGGAGAAGGTGCACACTACCTTGTGGGTGAGCCATTAGATGATAGAAGATATTATATCAGCCGCGAATACCACTGTGTGATTTTGAATATTTAGTCAGGGTTTACTTGAAAAGTGTCCTTATGCCCTTGTACAGAGCGACCTTAGACACCCGAGGATAGTGTCTAGTAGGCATTCAAGTTCTCTCTAGTAGGCATTCAATTTCTCCCCAGTATTTCCGAATATACTAGTATACGATTTCAGAGCAGTTATCAATATACACGAAGCATTCGTAACAACAAAGTCTGAATCTTATAGACTAACTAGCCTGGGTTCCCAGCGTTGCTCGGGTGTTTGGATGTGTGTGTGTTGAGCAAAAAAAAAAAAAAGTGGTAGTAGGCAGACAGGCTCGAACCCGAACCGCGAAGGAAGAAAAGAACGCAAAAAAAAATACGTCTTTGCTGTTGCGCCCATCGCCAAACCGGCAGGTTTAAATTAAGACTGGTCAATCGAAAAGATAGGATGACTTTCGAAAATATCGGCGAAAAAAGCGACCCCTCCCTGTAGAAAAGTGCCTAGTTGAGGATGAAGGAATTAATGTTTTTATCCAATTTTTCGATATTTGGCGTCCGAAGGATCGAGCTTCAAAACGATACAAATCTTGTGAAAATCCGTGGCCTCTGTCGAAAGTTTTAGGCATATATACATACATACATACATACATACATACATTTAAACAGACAGGTAAGATTTATATTATAGATGAATTTTCAGATTTAACGAAAAAAATACATGCAACGAATAACATTTAACTCTGTGAATCAAACAAAAGGTTTCAACATTTTGTATGGATTCCCGAGTTCAACATAAAGATTTCCGAGTCCGAAACGATGCATCTGAAAAAAGCTCAGAGGTTATATCGCCAAAACGTTATAAAAATAACACCCAAGACGAGAATAGTAGTCCGACTAATACAAATTATCAATCCTCATCTAAAAAAAAAAATCTGAAACAAGTTTTACTTTTGTCATTCTAGTTACTTTCGAGCTTCAGTCTTAACATTTATACCAGCCGAGGTTGCTCTTGCATAATTCTGGAACTTACTATCAGGCTTGACCCATCAGACTGTTCCTACCATTTGAAGTCCGGTTCGGTTTTAGAAAGTGCATCCTCCCATACATTACCTACCTAAGATGTTATCGCTAGTCGCCTGAGGCGCACATATCGGAAAATGCCGACTAATCCATTTTATTTTATTTTTTATTTAACCAGACTATCCTTCTTGGGGGATTTAGCTTTGCCCACATTCAGGCCTTGTGTCACAATGTGCTATAATGGAAAGCAATGGAATAGGGTCAATAGTAGTGTTGGGACGATTATCATAATTGGAATCGGGAATCGGAAAAATCGGAACTTTTGCGGATATCGGAATCGGTATTGGAATCGTAAAAATTTGTGCTTATTTTGCGATGCTAAAAACGATTGACTTAATTGACTTTTTTATTTGATTTTGTTTAAAGCAAAATTTTCCATTACTTGTAATAATGATAAAATAATAAATATTTATTGATTTTTAACTAACAGTAAAACAGCAATCAATAGATCATCTCTTTACAAGTGCGGTTTTACGTTTGAGAAAATATATGCTTATGTAAACTGTGTATTTATGGTAATTCGCGGGGGGGGGGGGGGAAATAACAACTCTATAGTTAAATTTTTAGACATTTATAAAGAATCGGGATCGGTAATTGTATTAGAATCAGTGATTGTGTCTGGTTAAGGAATTTAGTATAGAATCGGAAATTGTATCGGATTCGGGAAAAAATATTGGAATCGTCCCATCACTAGTCCATAGATCACCAAAGTAAATTTATGTCTACCTTTATAGGAGTTTTCACAACCAGCGCCAAATCGTATTTTCCACACACACACACACACACACACACACACACACACACACACACACACACACACACACACACAAAATGTACTGCAGTCACTTTGTTCTCAATAGAAAGAAGTCGGCATTTTATCCCCGTGTGTAACGTTGCGCACTTTTACACAACACGTTGTAACCTCAGTCACAAAGGAGACCAAGGATAGAAAAGAAGTTACAGTCACTTTTTTCTTTGACCAAACGACATTTATATCCTCGTTGTTACGGCTGTGACATCACCCACGTGATCTCGAACGTTATTTACGCCTCTCACGAGATCGTTCTTTTTCTCTTTTTTATAGTCTTTTTTCTTCTTTTTTTCTTTTTCTTTTTTTTTCTTTTTTTTTTTTCTTTTATCACATGCATTTACATACGCACATCTGCATTATGTTACACGCACTTCTGTTCAGTTGAATAATTCCACCGGATGAGGAAGTTATGATGACTACCATAATTAGGGTTTAAGTGGCACTTGACAAACATTCAGACTGTGTGTGGATGTAAATATCTTCTACCTGTCTCTCTGCATGACTTGTTGCATTTTCCTATTTTTTTATTTTTTTTTTTTTTTTACTCTTCCACGTTAATTTTATCTCTAAAAAAATCTGTTATCTGTCTAAGATATGCTCCTGGCCAGTTCTAGGAGGGTCACCTTTCTAGACTTTATCTTCTCACCCTTTGAGAAAGGCTTAGTTTATTGCTAATCGTCTGGGGAGCTCCTACCGGGGAATGCCGACGGGGTTGTTAAGGCAATTTTTGTTTGCCCAGAGTGTTCTTCCGCTGAGGCGTTAGTTTTTCAAATCCCATTTTTACCCGGTGACAGACTGAAACCCTAAGTTTGAATCCGGTTCGTTACATAGAAACACTTTATTCTAGAGGTGGAAAATTTATACACACATATACAAACATGAACATTATATACACATATACACACATGAACATTGGCGGAAATCTCGCTGGAGCTCTTTCGGCTATCATCTCATAAAGAGAAGAATCGATAGCAATGAAAAATAATATTAACAGCAAAAATAAAGAGCAATTGGGAATTTTTTATATTTAAAAAGCCAAAAAACGATTAAAATAAACAATTTAATTTAATAAACGAGTCTAAGGCGATTAAAATGGCACTACGAGGGAGAAAAATCACCTTATACACGATTGAATTAAACAAAAATTATACTTATTGAATTAAATTGTTTATTTAAATCGTCTTTTGGCACCTTAAATACAAAAATCCCCCCATTACTTTTTATTTTCGCCATTAATATTATTTTTCATTGCTATCGATTTTCTTCTGATGAGATGATAGCCGAAATATAGAGACTGCCAAAAAAATGTGAAAAAAAGATAGCATGATTCCATGACGTCAGACTTGTGTTAACTATACGAACTATGGAAAAGCAGAAGCGACTTAATGATTTTTTAAAACCTTTGTTTATCGTCTTCAAACTGCAATTAATAATTAATCTTTGTTATAATTTTGTTAGGCTTTAAGATTTACACAGTTTAATGATTAATAATATTATAAACATTTGTATATTGAATATGAAATACACGGTTTTACTGAATGTTCATTTGCTTAACTAGGGCTTCAATATTTTGTTCGGTAAAAAGAGACAAACAAAATATGAGGGGGGGGGGGCTACAAATGCTTAATATTTGTACAATAATATTTTCAAATCGGTTTTAATCTGGAGATAAAATAGTTGACAAGAGCCATGTTTATATTAAAACTTAATATTAAAAAAAAATTTAAACACAATTAAAAAATCTATGTTGTAACGGAACATTTTGAAATAATGGAATTTTAATCGTTTTAATCTTTAAAAAAATAATTAATATTAACGAAGTTTCTTTTTCTTGGCAATTCAACTGATTAATACACGTCTTGACTAATACCGTTGTTGTGATTTTAATATGGCTAATCCAGAGCTATAACAGTAATATCATAATTTCCCAAACAAGAAAGAACGACAGAACGTGTTGGGTGCATGAACCATGTAAGTTGTCCAAAACGGTGTTTTTTTTTTTAAGGTAAACATCTGATGAGTACATGACTAAATATGCAGCAATAACATAATTTTACAGACTTGTTAGTCGCGATATGAAACAATATTGTACTGGATACATTTTGAAAAGTACTGGGCATTTTGGTCAAGATCAAAGTGTAGTATCTGTTCCGGCAGATGCTGCACTTAAGATAATTTGTACCAGTCAATGGAGGGGAAACCCTCTATACTGGGACAATTATTATTTTTGGTAACCAGAGTGCCCCCTTTTTGCCTACTTTTAGGGGAGCTGGTTTTTACTTCACATTAAAAACGGCCTTGTGCCTAATTTGCTCAGTGGGGGAGCAAATAAATACCATCTGTTCCGGCAGATACTGCAAACAAAGACCATATGTGGGGGCGACCCCACATATAAGACCTTGGTCAATGTAGGGGAAACCCTTCATACCAATTGTCACTATCCAGCTCCTCTACTCCCCGGGGAGTTGGTCCCCATTTCCCCTTCACTCCTCACATTAAAAATCGGCCTTGTGCCTAATTTGCTTGGTGGGGGAGCAAATAAATACCATCTGTTCCGGCAGATACTGCAGGCAAAGACCATATGTGGGGGCGACCCGCGACCCCACATATAGGACCTTGGTCAATGTAGGGGCAACCCTTCATACCAATTGTCACTATCCAGCTCCCCTACTCCCCGGGGAGTTGGTCCCCATTTCCCCTTCACTCCTCACATTAAAAATCGGCCTTGTGCCTAATTTGCTCGGTGGGGGAGCAAATAAATACCATCTGTTCCGGCAGATACTGCAAGCAAAGACCATATGTGGGGGAAACCTCACATATAAGACCTTGGTCAATGTAGAGGCAACCCTTCATACCAATTGTCACTATCCAGCTCCCCTACTCCCCGGGGAGTTGGTCCCCATTTCCCCTTCACTCCTCACTTGAAAAATCGGTCTTGTGCCTAATTTGCTCAGTGGGGGAGCAAATAAATACCTCAAAGTGTAGTATCTGTTCTTCAGATGCGGCACTTCCATTTCTCGTTCTCTTTCAGTGGGGGAGAAATCCTTCACGACTGAGACAATTTTTATTTTTGTACTTTTTCTCCACGTTAAAAAACGACCCTGGTGTCGAACTCTGTCCCGTGGGGAGGCATTGTAAATAGGTACATTTTGAAAAGCAATAAATGATTAACTGAGAAAACGTGATATTTGGAACTTGGAAAATTATTATACTACTATATATATATATATATATATATATATATATATATATATATATATATATATATGTTTGTGTGTGTGTGTGTGTGTGTGTGTGTGTGAGAGAGAGAGAGAGAGAGAGAGAGAGAGAGAGAGAGAGAGAAGAGAGAGAGAGAGAGAGAGAGAGAGAGAGAGAGAGAGAGAGAGAGAGAGAGAGAGAGAGAGAGAGAATCAAATATCCAAAAAGTGAAATTAACAATGTCGGGGCACGGAGCAATACGCCAACCATTTTAAATAACTTATTGTGCATTCCTAGAAATCGCGGTATATTGCAATTGCGTTTAAAGTAAGCGGTTAGTGACATTTTAAAACTAAATTGTTCAATCAATAAAATTATCAAAACCGATATCTCATAAACAATAATTTATTCCAGGTAGCCCACATGTTCCCGATACACACGTGTTCAATGTTCTCTGCAATCTGGTGTCGCTTTCATGAAATTAGCGTTGTAAGCTTTTTATTTGTATATGAGTGAGTATAGTGTATATTTTTCGTTAAGAATGACAAAGGGCAAAGTATGCTTCGCACTTATAATCGTGTAGAATAACGTCTAAGTTACTGAACTTAACAAAATAAGAAAATGTTGTAAACTGGAAAGTTTAAAAAAATGCTTTCGGGCCAAGATCAAAGTGTAGTATCTGTTCTTCATATGCTGCTCTACACTATTTTGGTCTCGGTTAATGGAGGAGAAATCCTTTATGACTGATACATTTTTTTTTTTTTGTTACTGAACAGAGTGCTCCTTTTTGGGGAGCTGTTCCCCCTCCCCACATTAAAAATCGACCTCATGTTTTACTCTGCTCTCGAGGGGAGGCAAGTAAACAAAAAATAAAGATAAAAAAAAATGAAAAAAAAAAAAGATAAATAAAATTTAAAAACTGAAAAAAGAATTTAATTTTTGTTGAATAAATGTTGAGGTTCTTTAAAAGAATATATGCATATAAACACACATTGCTATTTATTACAGACGAGATGCTGTTTCTGTATCAGTGTATAATAGTCAGCATTTTCTATAAAATATTTTAATCTGTACCTTTATACTGACTCTTATTGGTTATACTTGTTATTTTGTTTAGTTTTAGTTTCCACAGCTGCAACATGGGTTTAAAATAAAAGTTTCCAGCATTATACATGTAGTTTGTCATTTTTCTCACACACACACACACACACACACACACACACACACACACACACACACACACACACACACACACACACACACACACACACACACACACACACACACAGCAGCAGCAGCAAAAAAAAAAAAAATCAGCTTCATTAATTACAAAGGACTCAACATTTCTACAGAATTTTCTCTCTCCCGTGTATTCAGTGACGCAGACGCACAATAAACAAAAGGCTCAATAAATGCGGAAGTTTTTGTTTTCATTCATCACACTTATATATCGATGAAAATGGCTCACGATCACTTACATCATCAATACAACCGTTACATTGTACACGTTTACACACGTGTTAGCATGTAGACACTCGAACCCCAACACGTTGCAAGCTCAGTCGCAAAGAAAGACCCCGACTAACTTTTTTTCCGTTGAAACAACATTTATTTCCGGGCGACTTTCCCAAATTAAACGTGATCATGATCCTCGGTCTGCGAGCACGTTCTTCTGGTTATATCTTTTTCTTTTGTTTCTTGCCGTGACGTCACTTCGCACACGGCTCGGCATTTGTATACAGCCGCCATACGCGCGCCCGAGCTTCGTTACACAACGTAATCTTTTAAAATACGATATATGAAGTAGAAAACAACGACCAGACGCTATGCCTAATTTGAATTACTATTTTTAAACTGTTCATGATAATTTCATGTTTGATGCTAATTGGTAATTTTATTGTCCTATTTCTTCTTTGCATATGCAATAGTTTTGTCGATATTAACAGTCATTTATTAAAAGCATTTAATAAAAAATACAGTGTCAAAACATTGAATACATTATTCATTAATTTTCGATGAAATTTCTAGGAAATTAAAATGAAAACTATTATTTTTAGAATTAAAATAAATTTGTATCATCATCAGCAGCAGCAGTAGCAGCAGCAGTAGCATCATCATCATCGTCATCATCATCGGATGGATCCAAAGATTCTATTGTTGGCATTGGTTTCCCCGATATTTTTCTAGTCAGAATTATTTCTATAAATACACCAGGTACTTATGGTTAGTACCCGCTTACACATGTAGACCCAACACGTTGTAGACTCAGTCACAAAGGAGACAAAAAAAAAAGGAAAGAGCTTCAACTTGCTGTTTCAGATTTTAAGAAAATACCTTTGTTCCTTATTCTCCCGCCACGCGTGATTTCTCGTTATGGCTATGACATCACCCACGTCTATAGCGTAACCGCCTTATCTAACGTTCTCCTCTGTCCGTCTGTGCAAGTTCTTTTTTTATAGTTTTTCGTAACGTCACTTCGCACACGGCTGGGCATTTGCTTATGTCTGCCATACGCACGTCCACGCTCTGTTACAGGATGAACCATGTGAAGGTTGCCAACATCCTAAATGAAAATGATTTTTTGTGGAGCGAACTGGATTCGAACTTGCAACATCCAGATCGTCCGTCCGTGTTGTTAACTATTGAATCCCCGTCACCTCATAATTTTTCACTATAGATACAACAAGAATACGTGGAACTAGATTAATAGCTATCGGATAGTGGGTAGTTTGTTGGCTGTAACTTAATAAATACGCGCGAGGATTACAGTGGAGATCAAAACCGCAACGCCGCAACGGAAAGTTAGACAGCTAATCAGTTGTTTGTTTGTTTGTTTGTTTGTTTTTTTCTACGAGTCGAACTTCTGCAAATAACCCACGAAAATCGTTCCTCAGAAATGTCTGGTTTGCATGATTTCCCCTTCTCGTTGGTTGCAACTGCCCCCCCCCCTCTCCAGCCTCTCGGGATCGAAAACAGCAAGGCTCAGCGACTGTATGAGAAGTTAGGTAAGGTTTAGCCTGGAACATGCAAAATAATAGCGCAGAAGCAACACTGCTACTTTTACCGCATTGATTTGCGGTTCTGCGCATGATACGTCTTTGCTTGACACGTGCAGAGGTAGAGACGACCAGAGAACAACGGATCCTGATAACGATTTCTCATAGATTTTAAGACCTGTTGGCCGCGAGGCTTTAGCACTACCGCGTTGTCTCCGTTTCTACCACAGTACAGCCAGTGACGCCTCATTGGACCCGACTCCAACACGGAGTGGAAAAGAGCGCGCTCTTAAGGAATTTTTCCGGTTGTTTAGACGTCGAGCGATTACGATCTGGTGAACCTCACCTACCAGTGAGAGTGAATAGGGTCGAAGGTGTTAACCAGGTGACTGAATGTAAAGGTCTGAAACGACGTCATGCACTGCACAGACCAACGAATCTGCTATACACGCTTGATGTGTGAAGATGCCGCGTTCTTTTTTTTTTTTTTTTTTTTTTTTGTCTTAGCGAACATCGTTGTATATGTTGATAACGTGCATCGCGATGTACGAGTTTTGAAGCGAATGGCTGGAGATCGGGCCGAGAAATGTTCGAAGATGAGGGATGATTCATCGTTGAATGGACGCTTCGATAACTTTAATAGTAACTAGCAGAATAAACTGGCGTTGCCCGGGAGCTGTAATTTATTTTAATCAATAATAATTGATTTCCTACCGTTGTCATACGCTAGGTAAATCTTACTGCAAAAACCGGAGCACCTAATCGAGGTAAAACTTTAACAAGATTTATAACTCTCTCTATATATATCTATAAAAATGAGAATTCGCGTGAGGGCCTTTCTCAACCTATATACTCAACGAATTTTTATTCTAAAGACTTTAAATTTAGTATATAGGATATTCAGACACGTGGAATCCTTTTTAATCCATTTTCGCCCGGAAAAGGGACTGCTAAGGGGTCAAAATTAGCAAATTGGTTCGTGGGTGTCGTTAGATTTTTATCTGTTTGTCAACTGTTTCACACATGCGCGGTCGACAACCACGACAGCTTCTTTATGTGAAGAATAAGAGTTTTTAAAAAGCTGGTGTAATGGTTATCGTACTTGACTCAATGAGTTTAGGTTTTGATTTCGATCTCAGCTGGAGTATTTTTTATTTACTTTTTTACTTACAAGAAATGAACTGTTTAGAAAAAAAACATAATATTCGTATGAACAAGTCTCAATAAAGTTTAACAAATAATAATGTCAAGAGCAGTAGCAGCAGCAGCAGCAACAACAACAACAACAACAACAACACTAATAATGATAATAATAATAATAATAATAATAATAATAATAATAATAATAATAATAATCCGCTCTCTCTGCCAAATCTGTAAATAAAGCACCTGCCTGCCTATAGATTAATTCCTATTTTAGTAAAAAAAAAAAAAACTCTCAAAAACAATGGAATGTTTTTCGTGTATATTATCAGTGAAAGAAATTCTTCCCTTTACTTTTCTTTTTTTTTTTTTTTAGTTATTAAGGGTACACCTCCTCTATTTTTTTTAATGAAACTTGCATACGTGATTATTTTTCCTTTTCATTATTATTATTATTATTATTATTATTATTATTATTATTATTATTATTATTATCTAACTGATAGTTATTAAGATTTAGCTTCACTTTCTTTGCTCCTAAAATATATTAGTGTACATGACCATTGAAGCGAGTACGTTTACTTTTATTATATAAATTAATGCATCTCATCGTAGATCTGCTGTTGCGATGTTAGCTAGGACCGAAAGGAACTCTATTCGTGTCAATTTGGTATAATCAGATAGTAAAAGCTGGGATTTTGAGATGATTGTCAATCTTGCTGGCCTGTTTGTATCATGCTTATGAAGCAGTATTGCATTAAATTCTTTGCAGAGTTGCTGACGCTAGACTCTAGAGTTAAAGTTATTAATTATAGAATACTCTTTGGAAGCAAAAATGCAGACTTTCGGTCAAGTGAAGGAAAAATATAAATACGCGTGTGGAGGGTAATGAGTTTATTGCTTGAACTGAAAATGAGGCATTTTAATGTCTAAATGAGACACACACGCGCGTGCGCGCGCACACACAAAACAAAAAAAAACAACAAAAAACAAAACAAAACCGCATCTGTCTTTATCAGATGGAGGCTCTACGATTAGCTAGTGAGTAGGTTAGGAAGACAATTATGCGAGTTTGCCCAATTAAGCTTGAGATATTTGCAGATGAAATAGTTTTGAAAGATACTAAACATTTGATAATAATGGAATTTGTACACAATAACAATGAAGCCAAATTGAACCATAACAATAAGTTGAGATAATAACAAAGGTTGGCCTCATTTGAAAACGTAAAAGATGACGCAATTAGAGTGGGGGACAAAGAAATATTTGATTATATTATGTTAACGATCGAATCGAATAGAGGGTTGAGTTTACTTGACGTTTTCTTTTATATGATGGAAGCTAAGAGGACGCTATGGTCCAAGATGTAAAAACCAGGAAAGAGAACTTAGAATTGCGACGCCGATCACCACGGGGACATCGAACTGAAATAAAACGTTAAACAAAACCAGCCTGGTTGTTTTGTGTTGACTCACATGCAAAGCAAATGTCGGAAAGTCCTTATTTCCAGCGTCAACAAGTCGAGTGCCAACCGCCGGCGAACAAACGGAACCAGCGGAAACGCAAGGTATGCATCTTCGTCTGTATGCCATGCATGCATGAGGCATGTACTGTCAACGATCACCAACTTGCGTACTTGAAATGTGGTTAGTAGTCCGTTCATTGAACTGTCATATTTTGTTGAACTGTTTATTGAGATGTTAAAAACACACGCACACGCATCGCATTTATAAATGCATAGATGTTTATAAAGTATGGACTTTATACATACATTTAAAGACACGCATCGGTGCCAGTATATACCCTACTATGACGACTGCTTATAATATACATACATGGTTTTAGACAAGTATATATCGAGTATTTAACATATGTCGTCATTTGGCTGCCGTGACCACTTGCATGAACGGCGCATTTCGAACATGGGGTCAGAAAAAAAGGTGATATTCAACAAATGGCGTTTGTGTCCAAAGAAGCAAAAGAAACACGCATACACAACGGGGGAATAAGGAACAACAACAAAATAAACAATAAAAAAATTAAGCACCATGACAAAAATAAAACTAACACTAGCAGAAATAATAATAATAATAATAATAATAATAATAATAATAATAATAATAATAATAATAATAATAATAATAATAAACCAACCCCGGACAAGAACAACCATACTATAAATAAAAATACTAATAACGAACAAGATAGATGCAACTGTAGACACCGCACACTTTGCCCAGTTCAAAATAAATGTCTAACCAAAAGCGTAGTTTATCAGGCAACAATATTTGCGAAAGAAAACCCGAATAACAAGAAATATTACGTAGGTGTGACTTCCTTAGATTTCAAAACCCGATACTATGACCACAAAAATACATTCAACAATATAAAACACCGTATAAAAACAACACTAGCGAATAAATACTGGGAACTCAAAGAAAGCGGACATTCGCATGTAATCGAATGGAAAATAATAAGACAAGCTACCACGTGTAGGGCCTAGATGACCCATGTAGATTATGCCTTCATGAAAAATTTGCTATCCTGTACTTTAAAGAACCCCAACATCTATTAAACTGTAGAAGAGAAATAGCAAGTTCACAAGATAAAATTTACTCTAGGATAGCGATACAAAATTTACTCTAGGATAGCGATACAAAATAGCTTTAAAACTAACAAAAACAATAGAAAATAAACAAATAAATAAATTAAATAAACATGAATATACATAAACGATCACACATATATGTATGTATATATATGTGCATATATGTATGTACACATATATATATATATTTATATATAAACTAACAAAAAAAAACCCCACTAACCTAGGTTTAAAACAGATCCTTTATCCGATAAATGCATGCCCATTGGCTGATAGGAAGGGCGCGGTGGATACTAGAAAGCTGATTGGCTAACTAAAATCTCAATAGAAGAGAAGCATATAAAAACGGTAAACAGCCACAGAATTCGCGCATAAGCCTGAAAAGTCCTAGAGTGGATGAAACGCGGAATATTCAGTGTAGCTTAATCGCCATATGTATTTTATAAATTACTAACTAGCTCTACCTACGTATTGAGCACTTTTGAAGTAAATACTTAAAGTTTACGCATAAATCTATACTTTCGTATATCAAATTTATGTGAGTAAATTAAGTAGTTATATATATATATATGCATATATATATATGCATTATATATATATATATATATATATATTTTGTGTACAGAAAGTTGTTAGTTGAGACAGGTCATTGGTACCGTCGGTTTCAAGCCCGATAATAAGGCCGGTTTAAGGTATCCTTATCGAGCTCTCTTCAGCCAATATTCGTCTATCTTATAACCGGAAGTGTGAAGTATATATACCTCGCGAATCCACGTTCAAATCTCGTTTTGTTTAATCCCCCCCCTTTTTTTTTTTTTTTTTTTTTTTTTAATTTTTTTATCTATCTATATCTATATATATATATATATATATATATATATATATATATATATATATATATATATATATATATATATATATATATATCGGGTAATGTAATACCTAATTTTCAACTTTGAATTATTTAAATTTAAGATCTAATTTCGAAAAAATGTTTTTTTTATATGAATCGATTTTAATTTGAACCCCATTTAATTTTAAAATCTCTTTCCTTATGTATAAAAACTTCAAAATCTGTATTGGTATCGGTTAAAAACTTAAAAATTCGTTTAATTATATCGAACATTTAAAAATTTCCAAAAATACGTTTAAAGTTTTAAAAAATATATTTTTAATTATATCGAATCACGTTTAAAAATTTCGAAATACGTTTAAAAATTATTTTTAAAAAACCCAAATTTTTCAAGGTTTGGGGAAGTGAGTATTTATCTATCCTAAGTGATTTCCCTAGTTTATTAACATTATTATATTTTTCTATAGTTTTAAATTCGAAATAGATTATAAATTACATTTATAAAATATAATATATATATATATATATATATATATATATATATATATATATATATATATATATATATGACATTAATTAAAAATCTACAATATAATTGCGATTAAAATCCAAGTTTACCGACTAATTATTTATGTATTTACAATTTTTTTTCCTTATATATATATATATATATAAAAACAACATCTAAGTGTTGTTCTTTTCATTGATCCAATTTATTAGGAGACCCTTCCTTCTATGTATGCAACTTTTCAAAGCTTCACTCCTCACATTTAAACATTTTATTTTTGGGTCATGAATGGACCGGAGGATGTAGTATTTCTCTGCGTTACAGAGTGAGCATTGACTTAATTCCGGGACGTAGGCTGGTCTATGCTCTATTTTTCTCCATTTTATGGAAAAGGGTGTATTTTTTTCTTTAAGCTCCCACACGCGGGTAGCTAATGCTGTATTCATCCTTGTTTTAGCTCTAAAGGAGCTCATATGTGCATAATATCTTTGTTTAAATTGGCCAATTTAAACAAAGATATTATGCACATATGAGCTCCTTTAGAACAAAGATATTATGCACATATGAGCTCCTTTAGAGCTAAAACAAGGATGAATACAGCATTAGCTACCCGCGTGTGGGAGCTTAAAGAAAAAAATACACCCTTTTCCATAAAATGGAGAAAAATAGAGCATAGACCAGCCTACGTCCCGGAATTAAGTCAATGCTCACTCTGTAACGCAGAGAAATACTACATCCTCCGGTCCATTCATGACCCAAAAATAAAATGTTTAAATGTGAGGAGTGAAGCTTTGAAAAGTTGCATACATAGAAGGAAGGGTCTCCTAATAAATTGGATCAATGAAAAGAACAACACTTAGATGTTGTTTTTATATATATATATATATATAAGGAAAAAAAATTGTAAATGCATAAATAATTAGTCGGTAAACTTGGATTTTAATCGCAATTATATTGTAGATTTTTAATTAATGTCATATATATATATATATATATATTATATTTTATAAATGTAATTTATAATCTATTTCGAATTTAAAACTATAGAAAAATATAATAATGTTAATAAACTAGGGAAATCACTTAGGATAGATAAATACTCACTTCCCCAAACCTTGAAAGATTTGGGTTTTTTAAAAATAATTTTTAAACGTATTTCGAAATTTTTAAACGTGATTCGATATAATTAAAAATATATTTTTTAAAACTTTAAACGTATTTTTGGAAATTTTTAAATGTTCGATATAATTAAACGAATTTTTAAGTTTTTAACCGATACCAATACAGATTTTGAAGTTTTTATACATAAGGAAAGAGATTTTAAAATTAAATGGGGTTCAAATTAAAATCGATTCATATAAAAAAAACATTTTTTCGAAATTAGATCTTAAATTTAAATAATTCAAAGTTGAAAATTAGGTATTACATTACCCGATATATATATATATATATATATATATATATATATATATATATATATATATATATATAGATATAGATAGATAAAAAAAAAAAAAAAAAAAAAAAAGGGGGGGGATTAAACAAAACGAGATTTGAACGTGGATTCGCGAGGTATATATACTTCACACTTCCGGTTATAAGATAGACGAATATTGGCTGAAGAGAGCTCGATAAGGATACCTTAAACCGGCCTTATTATCGGGCTTGAAACCGACGGTACCAATGACCTGTCTCAACTAACAACTTTCTGTACACAAAATATAAGTACGCTCTTAAAATTTGGATTTTCCTTTTAATTGAGCACTCTGCTGGAATTCTTTTTCCAAAAAAAACTAATCATATATATATATATATATATATATATATATATATATATATATATATGCATACATATATATATACATACATGTCGAGGTTTAAGAATGCTAGAGTTTATAGTTTTGTATTTGTACTAGGAAACTACTACAGGGTGAAACGATAAAATTGTCGCCCTAAAAAACAACACCACAGCTTTATTTTAAAACTTTTATTGAAAAAATCAATTCAAGTAACTTGATTATGTAATAGAGCTAACATCTATTCAATGTAGCCGCCTTCAGCCTCAATCATCGCTCCGATACGAGTCCAGAACTGGGAGCATACCTTTTCCAAACGCGCCGGCAGGAGTTCGGCGAATACTCGGCGGATTGTGACAATCAGACTGGTTTTGCTGTTGGTGGAAGTCATGTTGGTGATGTTCTCGATATATGATCAAATGAAGTAGTTCAGCGGATCTAGGTCGGAGGAGGTGAGGGGTTAGTAAGGGTAGAAAATCGTAGCACTCCTTTTAAAGCCAAGCAAGCAGGGTCTGCCAGCGATCACCTGATTGTAGCAGGAATCTCCACAATCTTCAGCACATCCAGATACACTTTGGTGTTGACTTTCAAATCGACTTCAAAGATGTGAGGTGGTATGACATGGCTCTCACTCGAAACTACACTAAAGACCATATCTGTGGCCAGAAATTTTGTTTTCATCACCCTGGACACGTCCCTGTTATCCGAATTTACATTTTGAGGGTGCTGACAATGGTCCTGTTGTCATAACTTGGATCGGTAGAGAGCATGAACTGTACAGCAGCGCATCTTCGATCTCGGTCGTTGAACATTGTGTCACTTTAAGACATGATAGAAGGCTCCTATCGCTCTTGTGATTTGTATACAACTGGCCAACTAGTAGAAAAAAAACAGGTTTTCATCAAATGGAAATGGAATCATGTCGTATTTTTTAGTGCAACAATTCTCTCGTTCCACCCTGTATTTCTAAACAAATCAATGTATTAATCTGTATTGTTTGAATCATTCGGATTACTGTTCTCATCCCGAATGTTATTTTTCACAACGCTTGGTCGATGTATCCTCCGACCATTTTTCAGGCGCATCTCGTCGAACTCGAGAATATGCGTCGAATTTTGGAACTCCTGCGCTTGGCATAAAGATTTCTAAAGTTTGACGGGATGCACACGAAGGAGGTCGGAGGTTACATCAACTGAAACGTTGTGAGAATAACAATCAAAATGAGAACAAGAGTTCGAATAATGCAAATAATAAAGATTAACACTATATTATATTTGGAAAGTGAAAGAATCTTTTTTCTACTTATTCAGTTATTCAGGAGCAATAAATGTTAATTGCCGTTTTACATTTTAATCTCTAGGAATTATTTTCATGATCGAAATAATTCCAATTCATGTGGCTGTGAAAGTGATAAGGAGAATGAAATTATCCGGAAACAACAATGCCATTATGTTTTGTTCTAATAAGCGTTGTCCAGGAGCAAAAATTTTATTACAGTTTCCGTTTTAACCTTGCAGTGCGTATGTCCCCGGGCAAGGCCAGGACACGGATCCTGCTAGTTAACGGATAACTTGGTTTGAACTAGCTGTACGCCAAAGTTGTTTTTCTTATCACTAGTCCTCTTCAAAGTTTTTTTTTTCAGGAGATTTGTGATGAAATAACTGAAAAGTCGGCAATCGAGATTCCAAAAGTAGATCTCTATTAATAATTATTACGCTGGTGGCACCATACTCGTTGTCTCTGTCTTTGATGTATTGAAGGCATTTACTTCTGAGTCTATTGTGAAAAATGAGGAATTAAAGTGAGCTCCGACAAATGTAAAATTACTTCTTCTTTTGGTGATATTTCAAATAGACAATAAAATGGTTGGAAAAAGATTTTGTGTTTCTTGACTCGGTTATTCCAAGATTTTCGCCTGACATTAATAGAAGAAGCCGAATGACAATTTCTGCATTTTGATGTGTAAAAGTAAATGTATGAAGCAGAAAGAACATATCAACACCCCTAAAAGTAAAGATTTTACAAATGCATTGATAGTTCCTAGTGTTGTATATGTAATTGAAATGTGAAATTGCAGAGCTATTTTCGCCACTCAGGGTGGTCGCAAGATTTGCCGTCCTTGGTAATCCGTTAATCTTCAAAATTCCAAATAATTCTTCGAAATATCTATTTTCCAGGACTTACAATCAAAGATCTAAAATCCATTTAAAAAACAAAAAAAACATTATTACACGCATACAACACAGAAAACATATTACGACCTTAAAAAACAAAACCCAACTCATTTTGGTATAAAGTTTCAATTATTTTGTTAGCTTTTTATTATTTTTTTTTTTTTTTTTTTTTTACTATTTTCTATATTTACCCCCCTCAAAATGCTGCCTCTTAGCACGTGCCGCCCGGAGCGGACTCCCGCCCCCACTTTACTACGCCACTAGCTCAATGTCCTTGAAAAGAAAATGTTTAAGAGCTATCTTTAAAGTGACTTTGTGACTTTGTGACTTTAAAGTGACTTTGTGACTTTGCGAAATAGATGAATAAATGCAGTTATCAGAAAGAAGTTAATATCAGTAGATCCATCAACAATTTTTTTTACATTTTCACTCCAAACAAGGCACATTGTCACTTTGGTGTAGGGGGCTACAATCAGGGGCAACAACTACTGGGGTACTATGTTGGGATTTGGGCAGCAATATGTCGGTTGACGTTATACTTGAACTTCTACATGTCGGTAGAGTTGGGGAAGCAGGGACCTGGAATGGAATTCCAAAGTCTAGCGGTTCTGGGGAAGAAACTACTGGAGTAGAAAGATCTTTTACATCTAGGAATCTCTACTGTGTGGGGGTGGGATTTAGCTGCCTGTCGGGTTTGTCGAGGTTGTTTACGTTGTGGGGGCACAAGTGTCTGCAATTCGCCAGAGCATTCACCATTAAAATACTTGTAGAACAGGCAGAGGGATGCAACATTTCGTCGATGGGACAGAGGTTGAAGCTTAGATGCCAGTTCAGGGCCTATCAGATTGGCGACTCTGTTTTTAACCTTGTCTAGGGGCGAGAGACTAGTAGCAGATGCATCAGCCCAAATGTGACAGCAATACTCCATACATGGGCGAATGGTGGCCTTATAGAGATACAAGATACTTTCGGGTGTTAGTAGTTTTCTAGCACGGTAGAGAGAGCCTACCTTCTTCGCAGCGGCCCTGGCAATGCTTTCAATGTCATTGTTCCAGCTCATGTTTTCTAAAAAAAGAAAGAATAACATGGTTTGATCGTGTTTTCCCGTTACCATACTCCAGCTAGGAAAAAAACATATAAAGATTTAATTCAAGATAAATTCAAGTGGACGACCACCAAAGAGTTAAGACTTTACAATGCATTGATTGTTTCGATTGCTGTCTATATGCACGTGAAACATAGACTATACTGACAGAGTATGAGAGGAAGCTTAATGTCTTTGAAATGAACTGTTTAAGAAAGAGCTATCCTTGGAGTAACATAGTGAGATGGGCACAAAAATGTAGATATCAGAAAGAAGTTTAATATTAACAGATTCCATGTCATATACACCATTCACACACACACACACACACACACACACACACACACACACACACACACACACACACACACACACACACACACACACACACACTCTCTCTCTCTCTCTCCCTCTCTATCTCTCTCTCTCTCTCTCAATAACAAAACAAGCGTGTTAATATGCACGCGCATCTACCATGGCTATACCATTTATACATATAACAGTGCCAGCCGAAACAAACATGGTTATTCAATAAAACAAATCTTCTTTCACCAAGAACGTTCTTGAAACATTCTGAATTTTCAATCTTTACCAACCCTGCATTTTTCATTGTCTTAACAAGTTGTTACTAAAAATGAATTATATCGTATGGATAGACTTCGTTATACTTTTAACAATAAGGTTCTAATTCTGTATATGCAAGTCAAAGTCCAATCTCTTTCAAATAATCGGAGTAAGTCTGTGAGAGAGCAGAAACAGGCTTACTATTAACAGATCCATCAGCAACATTGTTAAACAAAAGAGATTAACATGGTTCGGGCGTCTTCCTGCTACCAGACTCCAGCTTTGTAAAGAAATCTTATAAAGAAGATTTCATTGAAGAAAGATTAAGAGGACGATCATTGAAGGGACATGGCGGCAAGAGAATGTTTGGTACTGGTATGTTGGCTCTGACAGCTGAAAGACTGGCCCTAGACTGTTGTGATAAGTTGGCAAAATTTTGTTCTCGAGCATATGGCGAAGCAGTTTGGAGATATACGTGTAAATTAATCAAATAAGTCAAGTCAGAGTTGTGTCATCATTAGAGCTATGGCAACAGCATATTCTTTTCATTGTTTTGACTCTCGAGTATATATCCGACACAGTTATACACAATTAATCAACCGATAACCACATCACTCTACATAAAAACATATAAGATATCAATGGATATATAGCTGAGAATCAAAACAAGGAAAAGAATATGCTATTGTCATAGCCCTAGTCATCATACACTGGCCGCAAAAAAAAAAAAAAAGAAAAGAAAAGAAAAAAGAAAAAGAAACTATGTTTCTGCATTTTTTGAGATGAGGATTAGTTATTCGTATTATTTGGATTCTCTAGACTACTGTTCTCATCTTGAGTCGAAAATGATAGTCAAGATGAGAACAGTAGTCCGAAGAATCCAAATAATACAACAAAAAAACAAAAAAAAACAAAAAACAAACAAACAAAAAAAAACAAACAAAAAACTTTCGTATTGTTCAGTAATTCATTGCATAAAAAAATGTAGACACGCGCAAATTATTATTGCCTTTTTTTTTTATAACATTGGTTTCATGTGAGAAACCAGGAAAGTGAAGTGTTCGGGTAGGATATTATATTTTCTTATTTTTTGACCTCCGCCCATCAGCGCTCCTAAGAGACATGTAAAAACGTAAATCGGTAAAAAGAAAATGCTTACTAATCTCCAAGCCTACCGTTCAGACTGAATTGACTATTGGCGACTAACCGCTATAGGTTTCTGCATTACAAAGTAACTGTTTTGACTCTATCCCACGCATACACCCAGTTACTCTCCTCCGCTCTCTCTCTCTCTCTCTCTCTCTCTCTCTCTCTCTCTCTCTCTCTTTCTCTCTTATGCTTATTTTTATAAAGTTAGGTATTTGTATGTTTATATATGTGTATATACATGATCCACTGATAACTAATTAACCGATCATATGCAGTTTGGAACACAGCAGCTAGACGTAGGGATCGTAATGTGTGCTATATTTAGTTGAAATTAATTTTATGCAAGGGGGCGTAAAAACAGAATACTTTCGTTAAAATTAGGATGTCTATTTTTTTCTGAAAAAAAAAAAATAACAATAAATACTAAACGTCAAGTAATAAATATTCCTCGAATTTCAGTTTATTTAGAGTATTTTAAAGAGTTTTGAGGGGGGGTATTATATAGACACAACTTCCCACTTAAAAATTCAAATATCTTAGATTCGCATTGAATTTGGCACCAAGTAAGCAAGATTCCCTGATTTCAATTTCTTCTTAAGACCACTTAAGCTTAAGACATAAACGTTAAACATTTTCTTGAATCAAAATCATGTAATGGATTTTAATCAATATTAGAAATTTTTTTTTTTTTTTTATATCAGTGTGGTATCTCTTCTGATGCTGCATGTCACCTGTTCTGTCCTCGGTTAACGGAGAAGAAATCCTTCATGACTGAGACGATTTTTATTTTTGTTCCTACCCAAAGTGTCCCTTTTTTTTTTTTTTTTTTTTTTTGAGGAGCTGAATTTTTGTCACATGTAAAACCGATTTTGTGTCTAAATCTGCCCTCGTGGGGAGGTAAGTAAATAGGAACATTATATGTTGATTTTTTTTTTATATTCATCATTTTCTTCTTCACGCGTCATTGAAGCACATGGTCATACAATAGTTTCCCACTTTTTTTACGCAAACGTTTTCATTATTGTTGCACTCTGCAAAATGTTTCAAGCTGCTGCACCAGTTTGGTAATAGAAATCAGACAAACATCTCTTCTTCACATTCGCAGGTGGTTGAGTCAGTTTTTTTTTTTTTTTTTTTTTTACCCCATCTGGCCATATCAACTGCACTCCCACTTGCAAGCAGTTTAATGCGTTCCACTAGAACCAGGTTGCTTTTGAATCAAGAGGAGAGACCTCAGAAGTGAAGATTTCTTTGTCAGTAGGAAGAGTGGGGGCCATTCTATAGCCGTTTGATCCACAGCTGTAATCTGGTCTTTTCCTGAGATGTTGTTAGCGGTTCAACATAGCTAAGGAAGCTTCTTCTTGAATTTAGTCGTTGGATCATTGGTTCACGTCCACGAAGGAGATTGACATTTATTATGATTTTTATTCAGTTGACAACTTCCCGTCTCCCATGTTAAAGATTAATTCTGGTAAAGAGATGCTGTTTGTTCAGCTTTGTATGCTTCATTTTTATAAGAAGACATAAAAATGACAGCCATTCTTTAAAGGAACGTTGCCTATGTGTGTGTGTGTGTGTGTGTGTGTGTGTGTGTGTGTGTGTGTGTGTGTGTGTGTGTGCATTTGTTCCTTATGGGCTCCGAAACAGCTAGACTGATTTTTTTAAAAATTTCACAAAAAATGTACTTTATATGTCTGGCAGTGTTTTTTGATAGATTTTGTATCGGAAGGTTTTCAATAAATATAATCGAAAAAATCCGATGAAAAAAAGAACAAGTGATTTTGACTAAAGTTAACGTCTCATACAGCCTAACATCACAATTGCATTTGAGAAGTTTTATCATCACATTAGCAGAAGGATCCGGCATATAAAATCAACAGTAGATTCTTCTCTTATATGACGAGGGCGCTTGAAATGAACATTACTATTTAGAGCACAATGGGACCATGATACTTGATATTTACATTTTAAACTTTATTTCAAGCAATTATATAAAATTATTTTATCAACTCAATAGTAAGTTCTCTACAGTGCAATGTAGACTACATTGTGTTGTAGACTAAGTAGCTGTGGGGAGGATTGAAAAATGGGCGATTTTACTGATTTCGATGGTAATAAAATATGGCAGGGGGAAACATTCGATGATTCGCATTCATTCCCGGGCAACGTCGTGTCTCCCTGCTAGTACGTACACACACACACACACACACACACACACACACACACACACACACACACACACACACACACTTGTATATCCACTCTCTTTCATCATAATTTATAACCCTAGCTAAGCTAGGAACCACACTACAGAATAACTGAAAACAAAACCGATGACAAGTAAACTAATTTACCAATACGCAGGAATGATATTTATTATGCTTATCCCTTTTTATGTTCTTTGTTTCTGCTCAGAAAACTTGTCATTTTTACAAGCTGCCAAGAAGTCCCTCGTCAATATTGAACCAAATACTGTGGTTCAAAATTGGGGGGATTTTTCTCAATATAGAATGGTTTTTAAAATAATAACGCCATTATTTCAGCACGTTCCGTACTATTTTGCATAAGTACTCAAAGCTCTATAAGTGCAACTTTCTCTCTCTCTCTCTCTCTCTCTCTCTCTCTCTCTCTCTCTCTCTTTCTCTCTCTCTGTGAGTTCGTTCCTTATAGACTCCGAAACGGCTGAACAGATTTTCTTTAAAATTTACAGAACATTAGTGTATAAGTCTGGGAGTGATCTTAATCAAGTTTTGTCTCAGAATACCTCCGATAATTACCGATAATCGATAGTCGATAATCGAAACCATTATTTTAATTTATCTATCATCGGCAAAGCCATTTTTTTCCATGGTGTCTCTTAGTAACAATGATAGAACAACGGGCCGTGAAAATTCTACTGTGGGTAAGTTGATAGCGTGTTGTTTTTTTGTTTTGTCTTGTTTTTGTTTTTTTTTGTTTTTTGCCTGGCGTGGTCTATAGGTTCAAACTACACACGTAAATTTTTTAATTTTTCTTTTCGTTAACTGGAAAGAAGTTTATATGTATATATACTAGCAAAAGTACCCGTCGTTGACTGGGTTCAAAAAAAGCCTACAGAAAATTAACTCTGATTTATGAAAGTATGATAGGTTATGAAAAGGAAGAGTTGTAAAGAGATAGCTTCAAATTTGGGGGTATCAAAACCAAAGCAAAATATGATGAAAGTAAAAATAAAATAGATAAACCCCATAATTTATTATACCATACCTGTTCACACTGAAACACTTATCACAATATTCTTTGGATCTATATTAAAAAACCTTGTTAAACTTTGTGACATATTTCCATTTTATGGAGGTCAGGCGCGAACGAACACCCCATAATTTTATTATACCATATTTCTTCAAACTGAAACATAATTATCAAAGTATACTTACGCAGATAGATATAAAAAATCTTTATTAAAGTTTGTGCCTATTTCCATTCTATGAAGGCCAGACGCGAACGCAGACTCCACAATTTTATTATACCATCCCTATTTAAGTTAAAACATACTTATCAAAGTATTATGTACATCTATATCAAAAACACTTGTAAGTGTTTTTTTTTTAATTTTTAATTTTTTTATTTCCATACTTTGTCGACCAGGCGCGAACGCAGACCCCACAATTTTAATGAATTACCGTTCTGCGAGATCAAACATACCCATTTCTGTGTCTCGATACATCTTCTATCATTATATGTTATCAGTTTTTAAAAATAGTCAACCATATAGGAGCCTATTCGTGACCACACACACACACACACACACACACACACACACAGAGCTTATATATATATATATATATATATATATATATATATATATATATATATATATATATATATATAAAAAGAATCGATAGAAAATTGATTCTATGATAATATATAGGAAATCAGCATGAATTAAAATATCATATTTAAGCGTATTTTACGGCCGGGTTACGCTGGGCGCTCTGATAGTAATAACTAATTTTCTTTCACGGCAAAATAGTTATAATTGCGAATTGAGGAAAAACATAAACAAAAAAAAGGCGCCAATAATGTAATAAATATTGGCAAAACAGAAGAGTACCTGATGCAAAGTTAGCAGCAAACGGTGTTTGATTAGATTCAGTCCCTGATGTCAAACTTCATCAGTAATATAACTTCCGACGAAAGTTTCAATTTCCCAAGCTTATTTATTTATTAAATTGTTAGGTGAAAGTACAGAATATAATTATACAAAGAACATTCCCCCTTCATGTTGGGAATGACTTTCTAAATGATAACATTATAATTTCAGCACGGTTAGTAAGGTGCAAATTATTTATAAAGCCATTGTTAACTATTCTGCAAATTTATCCAACAAGTTAAACAGAAAGTTATTAAGATCAGAAACTAAATCTGAACAAACACCGTTTGCTGTTGACTTTGTTGCCGGGTACTCTTCCAATTTGGCTAAATATACACATTGCAGTATTTATAAAGTACCAGAAACTGTTTAAAAATGAAATAAAAACATTTTTGTCAAGAAAAATAATTATTAGTAGTGTTGCGGACCAGGATATAAAATACCCTAACTCGCTACAATAAAAAATAATGAAACGAATTGAATGAAGGAAACAAAGAACTCAAATGCTGGAATAAAATAAACATGTTTATTTTATGTTGAGAAATGAAAGTCTTCGGTGTACACGTGTTCATTCAGCTGTTGACGACTACGCGCGTGGAAGGAAAGGGGGAATGCAATAGAGAAACGCGAAGTGGCAAGCTGGCCTGTAGAAAGAGAGGGTTAAGCTCAGTAGAGCGTCGCGCACATGTCTGTTTTGGTGGACCAAAGGCGAAGGGGAGATAGAGTGATGTTAGAGCACGCGGTCGGTTCGTCGACTAAACAGCTGGTCCGGACGAAAAAAGGGAAGTTAACAGGTGTTGTTGACTTTTATACTGGAGTTAGTGTTCTGGGTGCGCATGTCTCGTTTTCACTTAAAAGGAAGTGACGTCACAGCTCGGGTGTGTGTATGCGCATGAATGTGAGTGTGTGTATGAGGTTGTGTATATACGTGCGTGTGTGTGTGTGTGTGCGTACGTGCGTGCGTACATGTGGGTGTGTATATGTAAGGGAAAACATGTTCGAACAGTAGTAATTATTTACCAAAAGATAACTATGCAACGATTTTTTTTCACTTTAAAAAATATATTTATTCATTGATTTGATTCGTGGATTTGTGTTTGAATTATTTTGATGAAGTTTTTGTTCGATAAGTTTAGCACTTTTCGTTTCAAACAACTCATTAGCTTAGAACGCACTAGAAAGACAAAAATTACACTGTTTATTATTACTAACCTTACCTACCGACATTGTCAAGGTGGAGACATTGTCAACTGAAGGGTTTAGAGAAGCATAACTAAAAATACAAAATATATTTTTATTATTATTATCTATTTTTTGTATTTTTTTTTTTTTTGTAAATGGGATTTAAAAAAAAATTTCTTCCAGTTTTCCTGTCTCCTATTTTATTTTGGCAAACGTTAAAATTAGAATTGTGTTAAGATCTTTTGAAAATACTGTGTATAGGCGATAAAAACCTTACGCATTAATAGAAAGAAAAAACACTCCTCAACATTTTTTTTTAATTAGCACAGCCACAGCGCCATATAGAAATAAGCCACAATGGCTAAGCCGTGTCTCATTTGTACTTTTTAAATAAATTTTGCCAATTTTCTGTTATTATGAAATTTTTTTAGGTAAAAATCTTTTTAGTGTACAAAAAAAAAAAAAAAAAAAAAACTAAAAGCAGTGGCCGCCAGCGATTAAATCAATAAATGAAGTTTCCTTTTTCAAGTTTAAAAAATATATTGCATTTGGGTAAATATGGCTGCGGTGAAGTTTTGTTTACTTTTATTCAGATTGTTAGATACAAATATTAATTACAAAATAATTATTAAATAAAACATTATAATTATTCTTTTCTGTGCTTCTACAGAATACGGACCTACACAAACTGACTTTTTCCAAACAAACAATATAGGGGGTTAGCCCTATTTTAAACTAGGGGAATGGGAGCTTAGCTCGAACTTCTTGAACAGTCCTAATTTTCTGTTGCCAAATTGCCATTTTTACCTATTTATCAACTTTTGCCATTTTTATCTGTGCCATTTTTACAGTGCCAGTTTTTCCAGTACCATTTTTCCGGTGCCATTTTTACCGAGCACCGTAGAAATGGTTAGGGTGGGGAAATACAGTGAAAGGAGAGGGAGGTGAGAGAGAAGCATTGATCTTCCAAATGCCATGGTCTAAAGAGGGTTCCCTCCTTATTACCTTTCATTTATTGCAATCGGCCTCAAACTTATTGACATGATAATGCAACAAAGTTTTTATATAACTTTAATTCTTATTTCTCCCCCCCCCGTCTCTCTCTCTCTCTCGCTCTCTCTCTCTCTCTCTCTCTCTCTCTCTCTCTCTCTCTCTCTCTTGAGAATTTGTCTTGGAAAATTGAAAGAGCAGAAATAACGGACCGGGGTGATTTGGAAAACCAGATGGATGTAGCTGAGAAGAGACGTTTGACCCTGTTGAAGGATTTCTTGGAAATTTAGTCGTTGGGGGGGGGGGGGGGGTTAGAGATTGGAAAAGGGAAATGACTTCTCCCTCCCCTACACCTTGTGTCTCCCCGCGTCTCTCTTACAACTGTTTGATAAAATATTGTTCCACTGTGTGAACCCTTGGAAGGGGTTGGGTGGGGGGAAGACAGGTGGTCACCATTCTTGTCTGTACAGTCCTGCGGCTGATTGGTTAGCTGTCTGTTGATCTGCAATAGAGATGCGCGCATCTACACTCACACATGTGAGGGGTCAGGAGAAGGCGGATGGAAGCACTTCGCAAACTTGATCATTACTTCCTCTCATACAGGCATAAGCACACATGAACACATTTTGTAATTCATTGCAAAGAAGAACGTTCAACATTGTCACAACAGGGGAGATAATCGAAGAAAACCCCATATAACTTCCAAACTTAAAGGAAAAAAAAAACAAACCTGTTTTTATTTCAACTTTTAAGTTTTAGCCTTAAAATGTTTTTAAATATAATTTCTTCATTATTAAAGGTTATCTAAATTTTGTTTACTTTGACAGAATGCAAAGAAAAATACCTACTCTTTTAGAAATCCCTTGTCTTAGAAGAATTCAAATTAGCATTTATGTGTGTAAACACACAAATAAGATAGTGTTAACAGAAAGCCTTACTTTCTGCACATGACGGATAAAGATTTTTAGCTCCCCTCTTTGGATAGAGCACTATCGTGAACGTATCTCGCCGCTACTTCATTGGATATAAAGCGAAACTCCCTGTTTGTTTGTTTGTAAATAAGCAAACACCTCGAGCACTGTAAAAGCGGTGGTCGAATTTTTATTTAATGGACATTTGAAGAG
>NC_136503.1:45243600-45251100 GCF_053919585.1 Euprymna scolopes
TAGAGATACAGAAAACTGGCTGGAACGTTCGAGAACATCGCTATATAAGGATTTAATCGCAAAAAATCAAACAGTATTGGATGTAGATCTACAAGTAACCATCAGCGCTGGCCGTGGTCATCACATACGCCGAACTCCGTCTATTTAAACGTAAAACGCCTTCGCCAAGAATGCCACAAAAACCAAAGCAGTTTATTCCAGTATTTCTCCTGTTTTCCACAAGACTTGATGTAAGAATAACACCGCCACTGGAAGGCCTTAAAACTCACGTCTTGAATTTGCGCGCGTCATACACATGAACCTTAATTCTCACCATGGAAAGTTACCACAGCGAATGGGAATTTAATTCGTCCTTTTTAAACAATGTTATTTCGACCTACTATTCTTACGAGATGAACACAAACGCACGCTTTCATTTTCATAATTATGGACTGTTTTTCTCAGAAAATAATTACATTAATTCCACGCCACGTGTGACACTTTGGACACAGAAAAACCTCGTGCGATTCATACGAAATCCTTACTTTGCTATACCTGAATTATGAACACTCCACGCAAGAAAACAATCAATCAATAAATTTTTAAAAGTAAAAAAAAGTCGTATATTTATCTTCTTTTTTTTTTCTTAATAATTGCTATTAATAATAATTTTTCTTGACAAAAATTATTTGTATTTAATTTTTATATATTTCCCGGTACTTTATAGTGAACATTTAGGCGATTGTAATTAAAACATTCTATAAAATGACATATAAAAATAAAGGTATTATAACGAAAACTTATTTGAAAATACATCATTAGAATTAAAAATTAAACATTCCGCAAGAACATTTCTTATCAATCTAACAGACTATGTGTGTCATCGTACGTTTCAATCCAAGTCAATTTTCTATATTTTATCTATTTCATAACTAGGTATACGGATTCTATATCGTCAGTATTAGTTTTTAATTCGTAAGCAAAACTATTTGTAATGTGCAAAAATGTCGACAGTATAGGATGCATATACCTAGTTATAAAACGCGTGCAGATGTAAGTAGGCATATATATATATATATATATATATATATATATATATATATATATATATATATATCCATGTATATATATATGCATATATATATACATATGTATATATATGTGCATATATATATGCATATATATATGCATATATATATATCTGTGTATATATCTGTGTATATATGCATATGTATATATATATATATATATATATATATATATATATATATATATATAAATTAGTGATTGAACGATTCCAATATTTTTACCGATTCCGATTCTTTATAAACCTCTAAATATTTAAATATAAAAGTGTTTTATATATATATATATATATATATATATATATATATATATATATATATGTATATATATATATATATATATATATATATATATATATATATATATATATATATATATATATATATATATATATATACGTTTTACCATTAGCTGGTCCCCTTTATGTTGGGCTTGAAACCGACGGTACCAGTGTTTTTCTAAACTTATGTATTATTAAATAAATAAATAAATATTAAGCTCTTATATCGAAAAAGTTTTTCTTTGTAAGCGAGCTCTTTGTTGGAATTCTTTCCCTCCAAAACAGTAAACAAATAACAAACAAATATATATATATATATATATATATATATATATATATATATATATATATATATATATATATATATATGTGTGTGTGTGATGACAGTCGGCAGTCCTACCCCCTATATATATATATATATATATATATATATATATATATATATATATATATATATATATATATATATATATATATACTATATTACTCGCTACTTAATTTAGCTGAAATAATGCGAAGCTCGCGATTTGTTTACAAACAAACGTTTGAGCCCTCTACGAGTAGCGGACGGATGTTTATTTAAATAGACGTTCGGACAGTTTAATTTCGGCCACCGATTCCGTAGTCAGGGGGTAGGACTGCCGACTGTCATCACGACGGTTCTAGGTTCGATCCTCGGCTTGGGAGAGGTGTTAGTCTAGCGGCACTGATGAGTTGTGAAACAACGAAACAGGTCTGTATGTCGATGACTAAAATATATTTTATATATATATATATATATATATATATATATATATATATATATATATATATTTAAAAGAGTGTAGCCATCAACAATTGTGGGGTTTTCAGCCTTTTATCATATTTTTATTTTAAAATATTTTTATAACGCGTTTCAAGCTTTGTTTCGCTCTCTTCAGATATTTTCATAAAAAGTCTTTCTTTAAAATGAGAATTTGAAATGTTATTTTTATATCTGCTGATACTAAATGTGTTTTTCAGAGTGATGTGGTCTCAGACATTGTGTCCCCAACAGTAAGTGTTGGTAGCGTCCAGTCAGAGTTAAGTTCAAAGAGGGGGCTTTTGGTTCATTTGGTGAAGGTTTTTATGGTTTTTTAATGACTTCCTTTCCCCATGTATAGCACACATTCACACACAATCACATACACATAAATATACATACATGTACATATACATATCCAGACGCATACGCATGCACGCAGATATATACACATATACACACGCATATACACAGAAATATATGTAGGAGCATACATATATACATACCCACCTACACACTCACACACGTACTCACACACGTCCATCCACTAACATATCACAAACATATTGGTTAAATTCTTTTTTTTTTTCCCAATCAAAACACGCATGCATACATGTACTTAATCATTCAAACATAAGTACACGCACACACACACAAGTAAGATGGAGAATAGGTAGGAGATGATATATGCACACACACACGCACACACACAATCACACACATACATATACATGCACACACATATATATACATACATGTATGCACATACACACTCACATACATCCGCATACGTATGCAGGCACACGTACATACATACACAAATGCATACATATAGAGACATATGCAGGGGCTCACACATACGCATACATCCATATAAACACATACACACACGAATGCATATATATGTATATATATATATATATATATATATATATATATATATATACATACATATGTATGCATATACATATATATCTATATAAATATATATATATAAATATATATATACATATATATATTTATATATAAATATATATACATATATATATAAATATATATAAATATATATACATATATATATAAATATATTTATATATATATATATACATATATAAATATATATATATATATACATGTATATATATTTATATATATATATATAAATATATATATATATAAATATATTTATATACATATATATATATATATATATATATATATATATATATATATATATATATATATACATATATGTCTGTGGGGGAGTTCTTTAAGTTTAAAAGAGTAACAACCCTAAAAAGCAACTTGAAATTAGAGATTTGACCAGTAATTAATAAAAGGGTAACTTGATATACCAATCCTAACCGTTTGTAAGAACTTCTGACTGAATGACTTGCTGCTGACCTCTGCCTCTCCCTCACCACATGGTTCCCACTCTCTATCTCATTTATAGTAGTTTAGTTGGTCCTCTTTTTCCCTATGGCAAAAACTATATATATATATATATATATATATATATATATATATATATATATATATATATATATATATATACATTATTTAAAATTTTTTTTAAATTGCTGAGTATGTAAAATTTATGTAAAATTTCAAATGTTTAGACCCAAAATTGGCTGAATAGTACTAGAGACTGCAAAGGTAAAATCTTTTGAACTCTGACCCTTTGGCAGCAAAATTTTCTGCAAAAAATGATTAAAAAGCTTGCCCTGTATCTAAATACACTTTATGTAAAATTTAAAATGTTTAGACCCAAATTGGCTGAATAGTTTACTAGAGACTGCAAAGGTAAAATCTTTTGAACTTTGACCCCTTGGCAGCAAAATTTTCTGCAAAAAACGATTAAAAAGCTTGCCCTGTATCTGAATACACTTTATGTAAAATTTAAAATGTTTCAACAAAAATTTGGCTGAGTAATTTGGTAGAGACCTCAGAGGTAAAATTTGTTAACTTTGACCCCAATTATGACTCCTTAACATTTATTGTTTTGGGCTCAAATAAAATTAAAAAGTTTGATCCATGTCCAAGTGACCTATATCTAAAATTTTAAGTGTTTAGACACAAGATTAGTGGAAGAGTTTGGTAGAGTTTTCAAAGCTCAAATCGTTGAACTTTGACCCCTTGACATCAAATTTCTGGTCAAAAAAACGATTAAAAAGATTTTTCCAAATCTCAATTCCCCTTATTACACCTCAGTTGTAGACTGAACGTCGACAGAGTAGCTTATTAGAAAAATGTACACACACACACAGACAGACAATTTCATTATATATATATATATATATATATATATATATATATATATATATATATATATATATATATATATATATATTAGTGGCTTGCAAGACCACAGAGGAGACAACAAAGCAAACAAAAGCAAAATGCATCCCAAAGCAGCAAAACTAAAGCTTGCTTGCCATAACACTATGTATACAAATGTAGGCAAATTTGAGCATATTTCATTGGTTTAAACATATAGGTTCTTTTTAACCATTGTCATAAAATTTTGACCATAGCATAGTGTTATAAGCTTCAAAAAGCCTCTCATTTTCATGTAGTTTCGTTCATATTTTAGGCACTTTTTTACAACCATAAAATGTTTAAATCATAGTCATTTGTTTCCTAGTTTTGCATATGAATTAAAAAAATACTTGATATTTCTCCCAAACCTCTGGCTTTGATGGAGGGGAGACTAAAACCTGCTGCTATAGTTTAAAATGATCTGAAATAACAGCAAGGGGAGACTTGATTGCAAAAATTTCTCATGTTATATCTCCCCTCTTTGGTTTTCATACATAAAGTAGATTTCACCGTAAGGATTAATTTAATACTAGAGATAATCGTACCCTATTTCTAAAAGAGAGGAGATGTAATATATGAGAAATATTTGGAATCAAGTCTCCTCTTGCTGTTATTTCAGATCATTTGAAACCATAGCAGAAAGTTTTACTCTCCCCTCCATCAGGAGCAGAGGTTTTGGGAATATATATATATATATATATATATATATATATATATTTTACATGGGAGTCACCACTTATCTAGGCCCGAAGGCCACTCAGGGATAAGGGTTATTGCGTGTACAGTAATCAATGAGATAGTATTGTAGTAATCATTAGTATTGGGGGTTTTGATAGAGTGTCTTACTTAAGGGGTCGGTTTGTCAGGAGTTTGTTTATGTTGGACTTGTAGACGTCCAAGTTGTAGTCAGGTGGGAAACAGGCAAGCGGCAGAGAGTTCCACTGGCATGCAGTTTTAAGAAAGAAGCTTTGCTTATGGAATCTACGTTTGGATTTAGGCACAGATAAAGAGTGGGGAAAATTACTGACAGTAGTTTCAGCGAGACGAGTGTTTCTCGTGAAAGATTGGTGAGGGGGGACCAGGGATTGGAGCTCAGACGAGCACCTGCTATGGAAATAACGATAAAAAAAAGACAGGCTCGCAACATCTCTTCTGTAGGAGAGAGGTTGCAGGGAAGAGAAAAGGGCATCCCCCACTAAACCACAAAGTCTATTTTGTACTTTGTCAAGTCAGGATAGGCTGTTTTTAGCAGCTCCTGCCCAGATATGGCAGCAGTACTCCATCCTTGGACGTACTTGGCTTTTATACTGGTAGAGAATCGCATTAGTAGTGAGATATCTTCTGGAGCGGTAGAAGGATCCCACCATTTTCCCAGCGTCCCTGGCAACAGATTTGATGTACGTGTTCCATTTCAGATCAGGAGTAAAGGTCAAACCCAGAAGCTTGTCAAAACATGGAGCCTCCCCAAGACGAGAGCCATCCATTTCAATTGATGTCAGATGGGGATCAGAGCGTTGATGATGTAAAGATAGAAGCTTGGTTTTGGATGCATTAAAAGTGACCAGCCACCTCTTCCCCCATTGTACCACACGCTCAAGATCAGAGGAGAGAGAATCAGAGAGAACTTTGTCATTTACAGCCTTTGATGTGTTGCCGTAGATGGTCGTGTCATCAGCACAGATGTCAACGAATGATTTAAGTATGTGTTTTGGGAGATCATTGATGTAGATCAGGAAGAGAGTTGGGCCCAGGATGGACCCCTGGGGTACTCCAGCATTAATACTGTGGGCCTCTGATTTCTACCCATCAACCACTACTCTTATGAACCTATCAGAGAGAAATGATTTAATAATTGAGAAAACATTTAATTAATACCGTAGTTGGAAATCTTGTGAAGTAGGCCCTTATGTCATACCTTATCGAAGGCCTTCAATATGTCAAGAGCAATTGCCCTGGAAAGGAAACCTTTGTCAAGAGATTCACTAATCCTATGTGATATAACCGTTAGCACATCTGCTGTAGATCTTGCAGAGCGGAAACCATATTGCATGTCACTAAGAAGGTTGTTTCTGTTGAGGTGGTTGACTACTTCTTTATTTAATATGGATTCCAACAACTTACTCATAACACACAGGAGACTTATTGGTCTGTACTGAGAGGGAGATGACTTTTCACCTGAATTCTTAAATACAGGGCATACTGATGAGGTTTTCCAGGGTGTTGGAAAGCACTTCTCCTTTTGGCAACGCTTAAACAGTTTTGTAAGTATGGGGGCAAGTTCTGGTTGGAGCTTTTTCAGCACTATAACTGGAATGCCATCAGGGCTAGTTGCTTTACTGGAATCAAGGTTCTAGATTAGCTTGGCGACCTCACGCACAGATATTTGTATGTTGCATAGCGTGTTGTCTGTTATAGGAGGAAATATGGGGAGTTGATGGTCATTGTCGCATAGGGTAGAATTAGCTGCAAAGTTCTTGGCAAATAGTCTGGCCTTGTCTGATGCTGACGAGATGACCTCAGGTCCATTGATGATAGTTGGAATAGAACGCACGCTTCTGTTCAAGATCCTGTTTGCTATTTGCCAGAACTGGTGGGAACCAAGCCGCTGCTCAGCTACTTTGGATTTAACAGACTGAGCATATAGCTCTCTTGCATTTTTTATTACTCTTTCACTGTGGTTGCTGGCAGTCCTGAAAGCAGCCTTAGTCTCAGTACATCTATTACGTTGATTACGTTGATACTATAGAGGACACATCCTTGTTTTATTGTATCACAACCTAACAACCATCGCATTGATGGTTGGCAGTTCTAAACATTGGATCATTGATCGGTGCTCGTAAACGTCTCATCAAATTTCCATTAAATAAAAAATTCGCCCATCACTATGCTCGAGCACCTATATATATATATATATATATATATATATATATATATATATATATATATATATATATATATATGTATGTATGTATGTATGTATGTATTTATATATGTATGTATCTATATATATATGTATGTATTTATATATATATATATATATATGTATACACACACA
>NC_136503.1:45253600-45291100 GCF_053919585.1 Euprymna scolopes
AGAGTGAGAGAGAGAAGGGGGAGTGTGTGTATGTGTGTGTGTGTGTGTGAGAAAGATGGGAGGAGTGTATGTATGTGCATGCATGTGTGTGTGTGTGTGTGTGTGTGTGTGTGTGTGTGTGTGTGTGTGTGTGTGTGTGTGTGTGTGTGTGTGTGTGTGTGTGAGAGAGAGAGAGAGGGTCAGAGAGGGAGGGGGAGAGGAGTATTATTTATATTTACTCGGGTGCGGGCTGGGTGACTCTAGTCAAAAAAGCGTATCGAATCAATTATATGTTGTTTACGCTTTGGGATCTGATATGTTATTCGTGTTTGCGTGCTTCTCCTTAGATGACATCTGATTTGTGTTGAATTCTTTATTTATGGATTCGAATACCCCCCCCCTCACCGTCCGTATAAAGAACGTATATATATATTTCGATGACTATGCAACAAACGCAGGAATACTTAACTTTTCATATGGTTAGTTTGTGGAGTTTGCAACAAAAAAAAAAAAAAGGAGCTTGTAGCGAAATAAGGAAAAAGTAAAAAAAACAAAAAACAACAACAACGTCTACCCGTATCTCACTTTTATTTACGCCTTGTTGAAATACTCTTTAAACGACGCGGCTAACCACGTGGACAACAACAACAACAACAACAAACAGGTTTAATAATAACGATTTCAATATAAACTATATTTCCTTTTGCACAATACTGGCCTTGTCGTCTGGAGTTTTTCTTTTCTTTTAAGCAGTCACTTATATTTTAAAGAAGACAATCATTGTGGTTTATTATACGGTATGTATTATTTATTGATAAAGCAAGCGAAAAGTGGTTAGTGACGCGCGAAAGTTTAAAAGTGATAACTTTAACGGGTAGTCACTTTAACCAATAGCCTTAGTTTAATGATGATATTTTCCTTCTTTTTTCTTTTTCTTTTTTCTTTTTTTGTTCCTCTGTCATCTAAATCGAAGAGTTGTTAAATTTATAACGGCACGGACTGATAACCTGCGTTACCCAGTCGTTTCCGTAAAGAATGTTGGCAACCTCCATGTGGTCCCTTCTGTAAGAAATCTAACAACAGAATGAAACCGGGATTGATGCGAATTTACATTTTTAATAATTTTTAAAGTGTAGTATCTGTTCTTCAGATGCTGTACTTCCATTTCTTGTTCTCTTTCGGTGGAGGAGAAATCCTTCACGACCGAGACAATTTTTATTTTTGTACCTTTTCTCCACGTTAAAAAACGACCCTGGTGTCTAACTCTGTCCAGTGGGGAGGCATAGTAAATAGGTACAATATTATCGAAATATCTGTATTAGTAATCTGACTATCAGACAGTGCGTCTGTGTGTGCGTATTTCTCGGCTATACGTAACTTTGATAAATACAACATGTGTAATATTTTTACAATAGCCAAGAAAACAAAAAGAGGGGTGAAAAAATAAATATATAACGGATAAATATTATAAAATAAATAATAAAATTATCCAGGTAGGTAGAAGATAATTTTTGTGTGTGTATGTTTTAACTTATTTTAAAGCGTTTATTTACTTTGAAACAAAAGTAGTGTCAAGTTTGTTGAGTTAGGGCGAAAACAAAAAGGGCGATTTTGTTGTAGCTATTTTGGACCCTCGAAAATTAAACAATTAAATACACCCATCAGATAAACGTAACCAATCGTACGAAAAGGTAATGTTCTACCAGTATTTTGTTTGATTTTCGATTTTTGAGCGATTATCGAGGATCCAAATGGCTATGACGAAACCGACATTTTTTCCATTCTAACTCCACTGAGTTGAGGTCAGAGAGAACTCAATCTTGTTGAAATGACTCGTAAAGTCAATAACACATAAAAAATAGGACATTTCTGCATTACACGGACGGTACCATTGTTAGAGGGCGGTAACTCCAATTTTTTCTTGGTCTAATAAATAACACGGTAAATAACAAAAAAGTTGGGGAGGGGGGGGGGTCCTAACACAAAAATATTTGAAAACCAAAATATTTATTGTATAAAAATGGGTATACCTAAAAATCTATCAAAATATACTTGAAAAACATTTATTGAAAAGTTTGCGTAAGAAAATATAATTTTTATAAAACAATTTTGGAATTAAAGCAACTTTGGATTTTTTTCCGAAACATTATTTGAATTAAAGTAAAATTGGACTTTTTTTCCCGAACAATTTAATAATTTAAATGAAACATTGGGTTTGTATTACTGTACACATAGATTCGAAAAAGTTGTCAAAAAACAAATATATAACAAATAAATGTTATCAAAGGCAAGATAAGTTACTTTTCTACCAAACTGGATATATTTTTGTGTTTTTATTCAATGTAACATGTTTATTCAGCTCGAAAAACATGCAGTGTTTACCGATGTATTGGAAAATTCAAAATGGCGCCCAACACTCTCTTTAACATGGTAAGTTTGGAAAAATGTATTATAAATAATAAACTAGACAAAATACTATTAAAAAACACCGAATATATGTCAACTTATGTCACGGTAACATATAATGAGCGAATTTCTAACAGTATTTTGTCTAGTTTATTATTTATAACATCTTTTCCTGAACTTACTGTGTTAAAGAGAGTGTCGGCCGCCATTTTGAATGTTCCAATACATCGGTAAACACTGTATGTTTTTCGAGCTGAATAAATATGTTACATTGAATAAAACACGTTAGGTATAAAAGTTAGGTATAAAAGTAACTTATCTTGCCTTTGATAACATTTATTTGTTATATATTTGTTTTTTGACAACTTTTTCGAATCTATGTGTACAGTAATACAAACCGACATTGGATTTTTTTTTAAAACATTTTTGTGAATTAAAGTAAAATTGTCACTGTAACAAAATATATGTTTAAAAAAATTTTTGTGGCACCTGTTGGAGGGTCAGCAAATTTATCTATATTATATCTTTTAGTTTTAATTTTTAAATTAATAAACAATTTGGGGTTTGTTTTACTATACATATAGATTCGAAAAAGTTGTCAAAAAACATATATAAATAAATGGGGTTTAAATGTTATCAAAGGCAATATAAGTTACCTTCCTACATAACTGGATAAGTTTTTAGTGTTTTTATTTATTGTAAAATGTTTATTCGGTTCAAAAATCATACAGTGTTATATTTAAAAAAGACAAATAGCGGCTAGGTCTCTGTTGAATACGTAAAGTTTGGGAAAATGAGTTCAAACTAAAATATTATGCAAAATACTGTTAGAAACTCACACAATATATGTTACCGTGACATAGGCGGTAATCGTGAAGAAAGAGAGAGCCTGTTTCCTCCGTTTGACTATAGGTGGCGTTACTGTCTGTCCACCCAGTTACGGAAGCACAAAATGTATATAATGGCACCTTTGAAATAAAAATAAATGTTTTTGTTATATTTTCATTTTAAACGTTTTTTTTTTTTTTGCAAACATATTTACGTTTTCTTTTTTTTTTTTTTTTGTTTTTTTTTTGCAAACATATTTAAGTTTTATTTTTCCAAACATTTACGTTTTGTTGCTGGTTTATTTTCAAACATTTACGTTTTTGTTTGTTTTTATGTTTTTTTTATTTTTGCAAGCATAAACTATGTGTTTTTGCTTTATTTTTCTTTTAAACATATTTATGGGTACAACCGTTTTTCCGTGAGTATTTTTTACGCTCTTATAATAAAAAAAAAATCAACGTTTTTTCTTTTATCTTTTTTTATGGACCCCCCCCCACTTTTTTCTTAATTTTTCTGCACTTATTTTACCTTTTCCGCGAGTTTGAAAAAGGATATTGTAAAACCTTATTGAAACTACTATTAAAAAATAGCGCGGTACAATAAGTGCATAAGCAAACTTTTCAAAAAGAAAAATATTTCAAAAATATTTAGTTTGTGCTTGCAAAAAAAAAACAAAAAAAAAAAAAAAAAAAAAAAAAAAAAACGTAAAAACAAACAAAAACGTAAATGTTTAAAAATAAACAAATAAACTTAAATATGTTTACAAAAAAAAAAACGTAAATATGTTTGAAAAAAAATAAAACTTAAATACGTTTGCAAAAAAACAAAACAAAACAAAGAAAAACATGTTTAAAATTAAAATATAACAAAAACATTTATTTTTATTTCAAAGGTGCCATTATATACATTTTGTGCTTCCGTAACTGGGTGGACAGACAGTAACGCCACCTACAGTCAAACGGAGGAAACAGGCTCTCTCTTTCTTCACGATTACCACATAGGCTGAAAGGCTGACATATATTGAGTGAATTGCTAACAGAATTTCGTATAATTTTTTAGTTTGAACTCATTTTCCCAAACTTAACGTATGCAATGCAACACTGCAACAGAAACCTCGCCGCCATTTGTCTTTTTCAAATATATCGATAAACACTGTATGGTTTTCGAACCGAATAGACATTTTACATTAAATAAAAATAAATAAAAACATTAAAAATTTATTCAGTTAGGTAGAAAAGTAACTTATCTTGCCTTTAATAACATTTATTTGTTATATATTTGTTTTTTGACAACTTTTTTCGAATTTATGTGTATAGTAAAACAAACCCAATTTGAATGAGATGAAATGAATGAACTTATTGTCACTTTTGAATCAGGTTGAAGAAGCACCACCTGGCGACAGTTTAATAAAACGCACAAAAAAAAACGGCGCCGTCTGTGTAATGCAGGAATTTTTAAAAGAATAATTTCGGGAAAGATTCCCGCTTTCATCTATTATTGTATTATGTGTTAATGAGGGTGGGTAATTTAGTATCTGTTCTGTTGTTATAAGATCCTTCGTTTTTATGAGGGTGAGATGAATCCTCCCAGGTATCATATCCCCCGGAGGTGGGGTAATGTAGTATCTGTTTCGTTGTCATGAGACCATACTCAAAGCATTACCTTTTTCGGGTCTACTTTGAATTCACAAAGATACAAAAAAAAAGTGGTAAAAAACAAACAAAAAATATATAACAAATAAATGATATCAAAGGCAAGATAAGTTACTTTTCTATCTAGCTGGGAAGGTTTTTAGTGTTTTTACTAAAATGTAAAATGTTTAATCGGCTCGAAAGTCAAGCAAGTTCAAAGGGTACGCGACCAAAAGAAAAAATAGCCGCAACGTATTTGTTACGCGGTCATTTTTTTTTCTTGTGGTCGCGCATCTTTGAAAACGTTTGTTTTTCGAGCCGAATAAACATTTTACATCCAGTAAAAAACAGTAAATATCTACCCAGTTAGGTAGAAGAGTAACTTATCTTGTCTTTGATAACATTTATTTATTATATATTTGGTTTTCTGATCACTTTTTCGAATCTCTGCCGATTGTAAAACAAACCATCTCCTTCTTTGTGAGGGGTTGTTAGTGTACCCATTTACAATGCCTCCCAGGGTCGTTTTTTAACGTGGAGAAAAGGTACAAAAATAAAAATTGTCTCAGTCCTGAAAGATTTCTCCTCCACTGAAAGAGAACGAGAATTGGAAGTGCCGCATCTGAAGAACAAATACTACTGTGAGGGGTTGTCAGTGTAGTATACGTTCCTTCGCCATGGTATTTTCCTCCCAGGCTGGCAAAAAATATGTTTCGTGAAAAATATTGAATAATTCCACCCTGTTTTTCCAAGCTTATAACTCCTCTAAAAATGTAATTCAAGCCCTAATTTTTTTTTTCGATTAAAGGAGAAAGGACCAAGGTTTCATTAAAAAAAAAAAAAAAAAAAAAAAAAAAAAAAAAACGTGTTTGGTGAGAAAATTGTCTACTTTTTAATAGACACTTGAAAATGGGAGGGGGGCGTGAATTAAAAAAAAACGTTTGTCTAAAATATTATATTCAGTTTATTGGAAAGAGCATAAAATTTCACATTGACTCTGAAAATATCGTAAAAATTGAATCAATAGAAAAATTTTGATAGATTTTTAAAGTTTAAAAATTGAAAAATACTGAGCTCGTAAAATTCAATTAATTTCATGACTTTTTTTTTTTTAAATAAAAAAATATTTCTATTACTTTTAAAACAACTTTATTAGTTATTTTGGAAGTATAATCCATAAAGAGAATAAACAATCCACTTTTAAAAGAGAAATTACGAGTTTTTTTTTATATTTTATTCGCAGTTTCGTGTTAGGGGTTTCAAAAATTCCTACAAAAATTCTGATACACCTACCAAAAGGAGCATGTTATCGTTAGCATCACATAAAATTAAACGCGCGCTTTATATTTGTTTCGGTTACATTGTTGAACGCGACACCCAAGAAACGGTTCACCAGTTCTGTATTAATATCAGTCTATACGTAACTTTGATAAATACACACTGCATTATTATTATTATCTGTTTGCTCAGTAAACTTCACTAATAATCGAATCACAACTGAAAGGAACTTTCCATTATTTTCCCGTGCGCTTAGCGTAAAGTGGAATTTCTATGAACAAAGTTTCTTTCCAAGAACTTCCGCCTGTAGAACACATTACGATGGGACTGCTTTCCCATAGACTACAACATGGTTGTCTTCAAACTCCGTGTCAACAAATAGTTGTTATATCCCCCCTCCCGCGGCAATGGCCATGGGTAATAAAACTTTGTTCAATCCCTTCATAATTTTCAATCCTCTCGGAATTTTCTTTGTCGTTCAACTGGCAATCTATTTATGTCGTTAACCCTTAACTTCTAGTGACTTTTGGCTTTGATAAGTGGTTAAAAAAGAAGGAAAGAATTTTTTTTATTGAAATCAAAAATACAATAAGGCAAAACCAAAACGAATTTAAAAAAAATCCTAATATATATATATATATATATATATATATATATATATATATATATATATATATATATATATATATATATATATACTAGCATGGGCGCCCGGCGTTGCCCGGGGGTTTGGATGTGTATGTTCAGCAAAAACAAAAAAGTGGTAGTAGGAAGGCAGGCTCGAACTCGTACCGCAAAGGACGAAAAGAACGGGGTAAAACCTAACGTTTATGCTGTTACGACCACCGCCAAACCGGAAGCGACATTTTTTTAAAATTAAGGCTAGACAATCTAAAGGAGAGGATAACTTTCAAAAATATCGGCGAAGAAAGTGACCCCCCTCCTGTAGAAAAGTGCCTAGTTGAAGGGGAAGATATTAATGTTTTAGCCAATTTTTCGATATTTGTCGTATGAAAGATCGAACTTTAAAACGATACTGATCTTGGTAAAATCCGCCGCCTCTATTGAAAGTTTAATGCAGACCTGCAAACAGACATACATACATACATTTATATATTGGTAACTAAAAATTTTCGATCCAAACTGATGAAAAAGCTTGCCCTATCTCTGAATACCCTTTATGCAAAATTTCAAATATTTAGACCAGAAATTGTCTGAGTAATTTGGAAGAGACCACAGAGGTCAATTTTTTTAAAACTTTGACCCCTATTATGACCCCTTAAAATTTATTGTTTTAGGCTCAAATCAAGTTGTTAAATTAGATCCATGTCAAAAGAACCTATATCTAAAATTTCAAGTGCGTAGACCCAAAATTATCGGAGGAGTTTGGTAGAGTTCTCAAAGGTCAAATCGTTGAACTTTGACCCCTTAATCGCCAAATTTCTGGCCAAAAGCCGATCACATCGATTTTCCCAAATCTCCGTAACCTGTATATCAAATTTCGAGTCTGTAGACTATAAATTGACAGAGTTATTGCGTAGGGAAATGTACACAACACAGACACATAGATACACAGACACACACAGACACTTTCACTTTTATATATATATATATATATATATATATATATATATATATATATATATATATATATATATATATATATATATAGGACTTTATTTTTGAAATTCAAAATGACGTAATGGAAACAGCTTCTCTTCCAATTTTCGGATTTTAATCATGTCAAAACACACTTTATTTCCTTTTGATGAATTGATTGTTGCTATTTTTTCTGATGAGTTAAGGGCATAATAGATTCACTGATTGATATAAGTGATTGATTTTGCACTACAAAACAGATACTGTCAAGAATTGTAAATGTCAACTGAATTAAAGGAATGAATAATAAGATGGTCAACATCATTAATTTTGGAATATAGTTTTTGTCATTTATTCACTATATTGCTCTGTAATTACATTCAGCTTCTTAAATAAGGATTATTATATATTATAAGAAAATATATTTCTACAGAAATATATATATATATATATATATATATATATATATATATATATATAGTAAATAAATGACAAAAGACTATATTCCAAAGTTCATGATGTTGATCATCTTATAATTTATTCCTTTAATTCAAAATGCCGTAATGGAAACATATGAGGTATTTAGAGCTTCTCTTCCAATTTTCGGATTTTAATCATGTTAAAAGGCACTTTATTTCCTTTTGATGAATTAATTGTTGCTATTTTTTCTGATGAGTTAAGGGCAAAATAGATTCATGATTGATATGATAATTAAGTGATTGATTATATATATATATATATATATATATATATATATATATATATAGTCATCCACATACAGTACTGTTTCGCTGTTTCACAGCTCATCAGTGCGGCTAGACACGCAACTACCTCAAGCTAGGATTGACACCCGATCGCCCAAATGACAGTCGGAGTTTCTAACTGTTGTACTATACGGCTGCTGCTATGCGGGCAGTGAATTAACAATGTTTTGACATTGTCCAAAGTACCTAAGCTCAATTTGGTTACACAAAGAGAATCGCTTCATATGCTAATGGTAATTTGTATATCACTTCCCAAATGCTCAACCTAAGATAGGAAGCATTATATATATATAGTCATCCATATATATATATATATTTATATATATATATATATATATAGTCATCCATATATATATATATATATATATATATATATATATATATATATATTCAAAGATATCCGAACTTCACACGGGACTTTGCTGTACGTTTCGCGGGCACGGGCACCCTTGCAGTAAAATGATGTTGTAAGAGTCACACCAAATATGACCTTAACTTGTAAGAGCAACTATTGCTTAAGGTGTTTAAAATTTCGTAACTACCTGAGAATCATGATTGGGGACTCGATTTTGAGATTTAAATTTTGGTTTATGTTAGGGAGAAGGGTGATTTGATTCAAATTCACAAAGAAGTTGGCCGGCGCCATGATGGCGACCCCCGGGATAGTGGCAAACCCTAACTTGGTGTGCACCATCCCTAGGTGGGAGAGTTTATGAAAAGTCGCACCAAATATGACCTTAACCTTTGACCTCGACCTTGAAAATAGTGTGCACCATTCCTAGGTCTGAGACCATCAGCATGTCAGGTTTGGTCATGTTCGGTCAAGTAGTATGGGCTGTATATTTACATAGGCTATGACCTTGACTTTTGACTTTTACCTTGGAAAATGGTCTGTACCATCCCTAGGTGAGGAACCATCGTAATGCTAGGTTTGGTCATGATTGGTCCAATGATGTGGGCTATAGGAGAGTTGTACACACAGACACACACACGAACGCTATTACTTATATATTAGTGTTGAGACGATTAAACTGAATCAGGACCAGAAAAATTGGAACTTTATGGTGTATCGGAATTGGTATCGGAATCAGAAAATTTAATGCTTATTCTCCAATGCCAAAAACGATTCCTTTAACTATCCTTTTCTTTATTTAATTTTGTTTAAAATAAGCTCTCCCATTGATGGTAGTAATAATAAAATAAGAAAGATTTATTGATTTTAAACTACCAGTAAAACTACCAGATATTGATCACCACCGCGCTTATGTTTGAGAATATATATATATATATATATATATATATATATATATATATATATATATTTATATATATATATTCATAATGTGAAGGAATATATAATTATTTTCACAGCCAGACAACGTCGCAGCTCACAAGAGCCATGACAGCCAACAAATCGGAAATCTAAGACTCGAGTGCGGAAGTCTAGGTCTAAGAAAATGAAGGCGAAACTCGAGTCTTAGACTTCCAGTTTGTTGGCTGTCATGGCTCTTATAATTAGATATGTAAACATATGTATTAAATATATGTATATATATTAAATTATATTAAAAAACAGTCACCGTAACGATATTTCAAAAACAAACTTAAATATATATATATATATATATATATATATATATATATATATATATATATATATATATATATATATTAAATTATATATATACTATATATATGAAATTAGATATATATGCATATATATATATTATACATAGTAAATTATATATATATATATTATACATATTAAATTATATATATATATATATATATATATATATATATATATATATTATACGTAGTAAATTATATATATATACATATTAAATTATATATATTATACATAGTAAATTATATATATATATATATATATATATATATATATTGCACATATTGAATTATATATATTATACATATTAAATTATATATATATTATATTAAATTATATGTATATATTATACATATAAAATTATATATATATTATACATATTAAATTATATATATATATTATATATTAAATTATATATATTATATATATTAAATTATATATATTATACATACTAAATTATATATAATTTATACATATATTATCTATATATATTATGTATTAAATTATATATATATATTATATATGAAATTATATATATATTATATATTAAATTATATATATTATACATATTAAATATGAAATTATATTATATATTAAATTATATATATTATACATATTAAATTATATATATATATATATTATATATTAAATTATATTTATTTTATATATATATATATATATATATATATATATATATATATATATATATATATATATATATATATATATATATATATATCAAATCAATATTTTTAATTATTTCTCTCTGGGCTTTTCATCCGATTATATGCCTGTGCCCGGGCAACGCCGGCTAAAGATAGATATTATGTAATGATCGAACTTAAAAAGAAACGAAGTTATAATAGTTGTGGTTGTAACGCCAGCGGTAGTAGTTATAATAGTAAAACACAATTAACAACGACAAGGGATTGTAAGTATGTTTCTCATAATTTTTATTATTTTTGTTCAATATGAAGACGAACGTTTCTCTAGAGTCATTTTATTAAATTGCCGTCAGCAAGGACACGTTTAGATGGAAAGCACATGATCTTAGCAATTATTAGTCAAGTCTGTTTTGTAATCGTTGTCGCGGCAGTTATTGCGCGTCAAATCAAAATAATAAAACCCTAGTTAAAAAATAAACTACTACTACTACTACTACTACTACTGATACTAATACTAATACTAATAATAATAGGTAATTAATTAATTAATTAATTAATAGTCATAATTATGAGAAGAAGGTACTTATGTATAATACTTCCTGTGCTGAAATATTTACGTTTTTATTTTGAAACACATTTTTAACTCAGAAGTGGGGGAGGGAGGGGCTTTTAAACTATTGCGTACTTTCACCTAACAATTTGATAAACAGTAATAATTTAGTTTAACTTGAAAATCCTATCTACAAAAAAATAATAGCTTAATATGATAATACTAATATAAAATATCGAAAATTATAAATAAATTGCAACACGTTGACGGTTTAATGTAGAAAGACTTGACAAAGGCCGGGCTGTTACCACCGGCCACGAATATATCACACGTACGCGAAGACTTGGACTGACTAAACGCAGTTGAACGACAATTCAAAAAGTTAATTACTTAAATTACCGAGATGTTGTTGATATGAATTAATCAAGTGTAAAAACTACCTAATGAGGTGAGTGTCAAGCATTGACCCCTCCATACTCAAACATCGCCCCACCCCCACAACCCTTCACCATAATTCAATTTTCACCCACCTTTACACGGTGCTTTATGTTTCGATGAAGTATGGTACGACGCAGTTCTATAGGATATGTCCACACAGGCACTACTTCCTAGTTTGTGGGGAGAAGGGTAGGTTTATCGGCGGTCGCGTCGCCCCTACCGGAGAATGCCGAAGAGTCCATTTTCGATTATATTGTTCCCGATCAGAGTGACCCCCGCCATCTCATTGGGAGAATTTTTTCCCTACCACCGGCCTTGTGCCATATTTTGCTGCAGTAGGAAGAAATAAAATCCTTATTTCTTTAAGGAAATATTTATCAAATGTTAGTACCTTCTGTTAATAAAATTGTGTGCCTACTCCTCGTGTGTGTGTGTGTGTGTGTGTGTGTGTGTGTGTGTGTGTGTGTGTGTATGTGTGTGTGTGTGTGATTATTTATTGATATAAAAAATGCGATCGCAAAAGTACTAAAACCAACTTTGGTACTTTTGCAGTTTACGGACCGTGCTGAAATATTAACTTTATTATTTAGAAATCCATTCTTAACATAAAGATGAGGCCTTTAGTAACTACTCTATATATTTTTCACCTAGCAATTTAGTCTACAAAAGATACCATAAAAATGAAATTTAACTTGAAAATTATATATATTTTTACCCTTCACCGGACTATTCATTCATGTGAAATATTTTTATCATTTTTCTTTTACCTCCTATTCCCCTTACCTCACCCTTTTTTTTTTATTTAACCAAGTAAGATCTGTGACTTGTAGTTTCATTAAATACTTTTATATGTAAAATCCGATCCTGCATTTTGCTAATTCCTGCCCTCTGATGAGAAGGAGAGTATTTCTTCGAAACTCCGCGGATTAAGGACTATCCACTTATCTTGTGTTTCCTTTTTTAAAATTAAATATGTTTTTAACTCTTTTTCAAGATGTCTTTTAACATGTTTTATTAATCATTTGTTAATATTATAAGCTCTATTTCCTTTTCGGTTTTATTGAGCTTTTACATCTGGTTGAGATTACTTTACTTGTAAATATTAACACTTTAATATTTATAATATATTTTAAGTTTACCATTTTGATTACCTTGGTAACCTCATTGTAATTTTTTTATTTTTTATTTTATATTATATATATATATATATATATATATATATATATATATATATATATATATATATATATATATTGATGATCAATATTATTGATACCCCATACCCAAACCTAGTTGGGCCCGTAAACTACAGAAGTACTGCAACTTTTTAAAAGCCCTATTTAAAAATATAATTTACTAATTAATAAATTAAATAATATAATTCCTAAATTAAATCCATCGGAATGCACTTCAATTTTCGAAATCCAGTGTTACAAAATACAAGTATAAAGTCGAAATAAGTTATTTCCCTTACAATATCAACATGAACGAAAAAAAAAAGAGAAAAAAAGAAAAAAATAGATAAAAAAGGAAAAGAAGAAAAAGAGCCCTTAATATTTCTATGAAAAAGTAGAAAATTAAATAACCATCAAAGGTAGCGGGTTTGAGGTGGGGCATTCATTAATCGGACTTGTTCTATAAAACATTTTAAATGCGTCCGATTTCTATTAAAATTTCGCAGCGATATGAAAGAATTCATCCTTGTTTTTTGTAGCTATTAACAGCGTATTAAAGTAACTGATTGCTGTTATATTTCACGTACGGCTAAAAGTTGAGGGAAATCGTATATAGTGGTGGTAGCTAGTCAAGTGATTTTTGTGAAAGTTTGGCTGGGGAGGGGGAACCATAAATTGGAGTTCAGTCAAGCACTACTGTGAATTAAGGACCATTCCTACAGGAGCATTATGAATTGAGAATTGTTCAGGGAGATGTTTATTCACATTACATTTAAATTCCTGCATATTGGTAGAGTAGGGCAAATAGAGGAGCAGAGGAATTGGATTCGAAAATCTAGCAATTCAAAGAAATGAGCTATTAAAGTAGAAAGCCCTCCATCATCTGGGTGCCTTTACAGAGGGGTCAGTCGAGAGTATTTATATCAAGGGTGCACTAGTGCAGCAAGTTCTCTTGAAACACATTCCATTAAAGTATTTGTAAAACAAGCACAGAGATACAACACTGTGACGATGAGACAGAGGCTGAATCTTGGCAGATAGTGTAGGACTTATTAGATATAAGACTCTTTTTTTTTTTTTTTTTATCCTATCTAAGAGGAAGATGCTAAGGGTTTATGCAGCAGTTCAGATGTGACAACAAAATTCCATGCATGAACAAATGGTGGTTTTGTAGAGATATAGGGTACTGGCAGGTGTAAGAAGTTTTCTAGCATGGTAGAGATAGCTCACCTTCTTTGCAGCAGACCTGGCAATGTCTTCTATGTATTTGTTCCAATTTATGTTACCTGTGAATGTCAAGCCAAGGAGTTTGAATGATGGACTTTTAGCTAGGCGTGCTACTAGACATGGGAATAGGTGGTGATGAAAAGGAATTAAAAACGGCCAATACAAGGAAAATAGGGGCCACACAGTCTGGCAGATTGGATTCTACATTGAGAGAGACCAGCCTCAACATGTTTGATTCATACTGCTATTTGACTCCAACTGTTTGTGGGAAAACACTTATAAAGGCTTAGGTCTCGCATGGACTATAGGACCAATTTCCATAATATCTATATAAATAAAGTAGTAGATGTGTGTGTGTGTGTGTGTGTGTGTGTGTGTCTGTATGTGTGTATACATATGTAACCAATAAACTCTTAAACTACTGGTCACATAACACTGAAATTAACAGGAATTAATAATCATACACCAAGGATCGTTTATAAAGAGTAAAATCTTTGTTTGGATGGATGATTAATGTGTACAGAAATATGTTGGTAAGTTGAAATGCAAAATGTTCATTTCAACTTGCTGACATATTTCTATTTCTTTCTGCCCAAATTCAATTCATTTATTCAAGTCGTTTAATATTAAATCTTTCTTACCTATCATCTCTCAATAGCTACATTGGTAGGGAATGTGGCTGGGACGCTAAATGTTTTGTTTTTGATTCTAGCTGATGGCACCCAAGTCATTTTTTTATTTTTGAAATCACAACTATATATTAGGTGCAATATAATATTCAATAGAGAATTAACTCTGTAATAATAAATAATGAAATCTGCATGAGTTAAAATATATTTAGGCGTATTTTATGACCTTGCGAAGCCAGATGCTCCTTGCCCCTTGCTAGTTTTTAAACTATCAATCGTCAATGGAATGGAAAACTAGGCCATTTTATAATCGTCAATGGAATGGAAAACTAGGCCATTTTATAAATAATGATATGTATTTATTTAAGTGACCTACACTGTTTGGTGTAGGTTACCAAAAGTTAAGACAGTGTTCAAGTGAAGAAAATTATAAAGTTCGGCTGCCATTAGGTTTCAAGAAGTATACCTTCCATAGAGAACAGCATTGCTTGAAGTCAAATTAACCAGACGTCTTTCTTTGTTGGTGTCTGGGAGCTAGATGTGTAACTATCTAAAGGTTTAGAAGTAGTCTTTCGAAAGTTCAGTCGAAATTAATACGCCCTGGAAGCTGATTGGTCATTGTGTGACCCAATAATCTCATAGGGACTGCTCTTTGCAAGTGTACAAAGGTATTAATGTTTATGACTGCTACACACTTGCGTGGGTACTTTTCATAACTAGTCCAACAAACAGTATTCATACGCCAATCCTATCCATTTGTTGATGGGCCAATTACTCAGCAATGAACCTTGTCTATTGACTGTAAAAAAAAAAATAGTACATCAAAATATGTAATTGCTAAATTTTATTTATTTGAATGGAAAGTTGAATTTTTTTCGGTTTTTATCACCAATTATTAAAATCTAATTGTTAACTAATTCTTTATTTCATTTTTTTCTGCAGGTACTACTTATATCAAATGATAACCGCCACTACTTATACCAAATTACATGTGATAAGGATTTTGCAATGGGAGCCATTTTATCTTGCTCCGATTTCAGAACAACTACTGAAGAAAATAAAGGGTTTATTTACAATATTCCGGATCATTTCTCAGTAGAATTACCCCGACAAACTGGTAAGTATATTTTTAATCTTAATACAACTGATTATAATTATGATGATAGGATTACTCTCTCTTTTCTCTTTTGCAAGCGTCTGTCATGACCAACAATGCTATAAATGTCAAAACTATGGCATCTTGGATCGACGTGTTTTGAATTTTTTAGGTTTCCCGTCTCATCCCTCTCTTTCCCAGTATAAATTTTAGCTCGCCAAGCATCCCAATCCCAGGATAGTGCTGTCCATTGCTCACATTCCACACCGAAATCCCTGAGATCTCGCTTTAGCATATCCTTGAACCAGAGACGCGGACGACCAACAGATCAAGTACCCTCTTTCGAAACACCATGTAATACATTGTGAGGTTGGTGTTCACATGACATTTGAATTACATGGCCTGCCCAGTGAAGTCTCATAAACATAAGTTTCGAGGAAAGTGCACCCGAACCTGTCCGTCTGAAGAGCTCTTCATTTGTCATTCTGTCCTCCCATGACATGCCAATGATTGATCGGAGACATCTTGTATGGAAGACACTAACCCTGGACTCTTGAGGACGATATGCAGACCATGTCTCAGCCCCATAGAGAAGGACACTCAACACACACGCTTCAATGATAAGATTAAAGTGGTTTGATAACTGAGTGATTGAGATCTACTGAAGCTTAAAAATTGGGTTCTTTTCTAGAGTAGTGACTCCACCCTGATCAGCACTATTTATCTTTTGTTTACAGGCACAAACGAACCATAATACTTGACTTGGGTACAAACTTAAAACTAGCTGTACTTACTAAATCATTTTACTTTTTATTAAAAATTTTTTTTTTCACATTTTTTAAAAACCTATACAGAAAAAGAAATAATATTTTAGCTGTAAGGGCTTCCCACTTGTGAAATAAAACATCATGGGACTGCTTCCCTGCTGATTACAACTTGAACATATTCAAATCCAATGTCAAAAAATAATTCTTGCCATAGATCATTCCATAAGCAATCAAACGCAATTTATACGATCAATCAATGTTAATACTCCCATAATATACCTCATCTTTCGGTTAGCAATCATTCTCGTCTCATTAATCTTATCCTTGAGTAACTATGTGCCTTGATAACTGGTGACTCCAATTATGATAAATAAGAAGCTCTTTTTATATTTTTCAATTAAAAATATAAGTGATTGCTGATTTTTTTTGTCATAATTGAAAAAATATGTCCATATTATTAGTTGTTTAGACAAGATTACATCATTTTTTTTTTAATAAACTTTAGTGAAGTAGCTTAATAGGGTATCAATACCATGTTATAACAATAACAAATGAAAATTTGCCAGCCAGAATCAAAGTTTGATACGTCAGCTTAAATATTATTTAGGTCCAACTTTGAAAATTCCACAAGAGAACTTTATATGCTAAAAGTAGATAGATTGGAACGTTTCATCTAATTTAGACATTTTAAAACAATTACACAAAAAAGAAAAAAAAATGGAAAACAAAATTAGAAAAACTTTTGGGACTTGTACTGACTTCAGTATCTTATGTAGTCAGTTGCAAATATAAACGGAGAATCCCAAGTTTGTATTGGAAATGGCCAAAGCAGTTTACAATTTAAAGGCCATCTTCTTTTCTTTTTCTTTTTTTGAGGAAGCTCTTTCAAATTTTTTTTTTTTTAGGGGTTATTTTTTTTTTTTTTATTTAGTTTTTTTCAGATCCTAACCTTAACATGCTTAGTGTGGTCTGCTTTTTTTTTTTTTTTTTGCTTTTTTTTTTTTTACATCACAAATCAGAAACCATTTTGGCAATTTCCCAGACTGACTTGAAATTTTTAGTCCGATACTCGGGACTGACTATGCATGTACTGAAAATTCTGTGGATGCATCTTCATTACAAGTAATAAAATTGAATAAAACCTGTAAAAGAAATTCTAAGAAAACGGTAAAATGAATTTCGAAAAAGTTGGAGAATGTGAAAATAACAAGAGAAATGTTTTGCAGAGAATTGTTTATGTATTTTGGCCAAGAATATAGATGAGATATACCTTAATAACTTATTAGAAGAATACATGGATAACAATATAGACATTTGTGTATGTCTCCTCCTCCTCATCTTCCTCCTCCTTCCTCCTCCTCCTCCTCCTCCTCCTCCTCCTCCTCCTCATCATCATCATCATAATAATAATGATAATAATAATTTTAACACTCGTTTTACAGGCTGCGATGCTTTGCATGGCTTTAAAGAAATTGACTTTCAAACTAATCTATTTCTGACCAGATCTTTATTTGTCTCTCTAACTCTCAAATCTATATATATCAGTTTCTCAATGCTTTCCTTGGTCTTTCCCTTGTAAACTGAACCTGCTACTTCAACTGTTCTACATCTACAAACCCAAGAACTCTTATCCATTGTTAGAATTAGAACGTGGCTATACCATCAGAGTCTCCTGTTCTGCATGCATCTTCCTATGCAATTCAGATTTGATATTCCTCTGACGTCATCAGAACTAAGTCTGTCTTGAAGATTCACATCACACATCCACCATTTTCATATAATTTCTCTGCAGGCAACGCATGTCCTCAACCCTCACTGGTCAGATTTTACTTCAACACATCATTACACTGTGTGCATAGTTGCCTGTCTAGCCACACTAATGAGCTGTGATACAGCGAAACAGTACTGCATGTGGATGACTCTCTCTCTCTCTCTCTCTCTCTCTCTCTCTCTATATATATATATATATATATATATATATATATATATATATATACTAGCAGGCCGCCCAGCATTGCCTGATCGTAAAATATGCTTAAATATGATGTTTTTATTAATGCAGATTTTGTAGATTTATTATTATATTATATTGAACCCAATATATAGTAATGATTTCAAAAGTTTTAAATCATTACTTGTGCTCCACCACTGAGAATCGAAACCAAAACGTTTAGCATACAATTTACATTTTCCTTTGACATTAATGCCTGAGCTATAAAGACATGTTTGCTGCAAGGCTAAAAATTAAAACATGAACCAATAGCTATTACGTTACGCATGCATATTCGTAATGCTGTCGTTCGATGTTCACCTGGCAAATTCATTTTTTTAATCAATTTTGCATCGATTTTACTCGGCTAAAACCCAAATATAAAGTTTCACATGGGTTCAAATACCCTATATATTAACTTTCATGTCTGTAGACCAAAAACTGACAGAGGAGTTTGGTAAGCAAAATTTTTAAATAAATATATATACGCATACATAAATATATAGAACGAGGTTTGTGTCTATTATAACTTTTTTACGCAAATATTATGCAAGAATAAATCATGTAGAATATCTGCATGAATATAATTACACGCAATAGTTAACTAAATATGATCATCCCATAAGAAAACCGAAAATAATAATAATAATAATAATAATAATAATAATAATAATAATAATAATAATAATACGGAATTAATTATAATGAATGCTTAAAACAATATGCAAATTAGATAGATCTTTTGCAGATGAATGCAATTCCACGACCCATATATAACAAAATTGTATTTTCTTTTTAAATAAATAGAAAAGAAGGTTTTTAATATGAGTATCAATACACACACACAAAAATATATAGGAGTAATAATATTATTATTAAATATTAAATTGTTTTAACTTAAATACGCCACACATTAGGAAGTGAACCAAAATAAATAGTTTGATACTAATTTTCCAACTATATTTCCTTTCAAATAATTTGTCGGCAATAAACTTATCCACCTTCTTTTTAGGGGAGGATGATGTCCCAAGAACCAAACAGAACAGATAGTACACTTTGATCATAGCTCGAGGGTTAGATAGCGTAACAAATTACACTTTCAATTGAGTAATACTACGGAAAAAAATAAATTGTCTACGCCAGTTTTTTTTTTAAACAAGGGAGATAATTGTAATTTCTTTGTAATTAAGTTATTTCCCTTACAACATTAAATCTTTTTAACTTGCAGAAAGCCAAACTTATCAAGTCCTTCCCACTCATTTTCTTTGGAGGATATTATCCCAGGTACTATCCTCTCCTTTCGGTGGGGGCGAAGTTTTTATGTTTTTTCGCTTCATCCTTTCGAAGAGAACATGGGTTTATTGCTTGTACTCCGAAGCAGATTCATTCGTGAGGGAATGCCGATGAAACCTAACAAGTTTTATTTTGCACTGGATCCGGAGTGCCCCCTTGGGGGTGGGTGGGGATTCCCCCACATAAAATCGACTCTCTGTCTAATTTTACTTTTGTGGAAGTAAAGAGGGAGGAGTCAGGTAAATGAGTACATTTAAATTGACGCCTCTAAAACTTGGGGTGGATCAACCATTTTCTTTTTAAAGTCGGACGTGAACCTGAACCTTCACTGAAGGATATAGCACTAAGACACTCCCGCTACTAATTACAATGTGACACTTCATACTTGAACTCATTAAGTTGCCACAAATGATGTCGAAAATGAAGAGTCAAACGAAACAAAAGTAAAGTTTGAGTTTACAACACTTTTTTTATTCTTTCCTTTTGTAAGGAAAGTTAAACAATGTTTACTTTATAATGTGTTCATTTCTCTCTCCAACAATTGATGAGTGGTGTGTGTGTGTGTGTATGTGTGTGTGTGTGTATGTGTCTGATTGTGTAATTCTAGAATATATATATGTGTGTGTGTATATATATATATATATATATATATATATATATACACACACACATATATATATTCTAGAATATATATATATATATATATATATATATATTTTACAATTATATAATTCTAGAATATATATATATATATATATATATATATATATATATATATATATATATATATATATATATATATATATATACACACACACACTACAATTATATAATTCTAGAATATATATATATATTTTTTTACATAGGCATCACCACTTATCAAGGCCAAGAGGCCACTCGAGGATAAGGATTAAAGAGTGTACAGTAGAAATTGGACAATATAGTAATCGTTAGTAATGGAAATTCGGTAAATTTATTAACTTATATGGAACAGCTCATCAAAAACTTGTTTATGTTAGACTTGAATATTGTAGTCAGCTGGAAAGCAGGAAAACGGAAGACAATTCCATAGGCGTGCAGTTCTAAGAAAGAAGCTTTGCTCATGAAATCTACGTTTAGGTTTAGGCACAGATAAATAAGTGGGGGAAATTAGTGATAGTGTTTTCTGCTAGACGGGGGTTTCTTGTGAAAGTTTGGCGAGGGGGGGGGGGCATAGATTGTAGCTCAGCCGAGCACTTCCCATGAAAATAACGATAAAGCAGAGAAAAACTCACAACATCTCTTCTGTGAGAAAGAGGCTGCAGGGAAGAGAAAAGGACATCCCCTACGAGGCTACAAAGTCTATTTTGAACTCTATCAAGGCAGGATAAGTCCTTTCTAGCAGCTCCTGGCCAAATGTGGCAACAGTACTCCATCCTAGGACGTACCTATATATATATATATATATATATATATATATATATATATATATATATATTCTATAAATATATAAGTGTGTGTGAAGGAGAGAGAGAGTTCCCTATTGACTCGAAAATGGTTGGACCGGCTGTTTTGAAATTTCACACAAAGTTACTTGATGTGTCTAGAAGGGTTCTCATGTAGGTTTTGTATCGGAATGCCTCTGATAAGTATTGAAAATTGATAATCGAAAGAATCAAGATTAAAGAAGAACTTTTCTGCCAGACAGGTGTGTCGAGTGGCCTTAAAAAAACACAAAAAAACAGGTCTCATTTTTAGTAAAGTTAGCATTTTTATATAACCTAACATCACAAGTGCATTTGAGAGGTTTTATCATCACACAAGCAGAAAGGCCCCGCCTATAAAATCAACTGTAGATGCTTTTATAACGTAGGCACGTTCGTCATGAGTGTTTCTCTTTAGAGCACAGTTGAACCATGATACTTAACTTTTGTACGCTTAATTTTAATTCAAGTGATTATGTAAAAATTAATTCATAAAATCAACAGTTGGTTCTTTGATAAGACAGCGGCGCATTCGAAATGAATGTTTCTGTTTAGAGCACAATTGAACCATGATATTAACAGAAGATTCTCTACAGTGCAATGTAGACTACAATGTATTGTGGACTAAGTCACTGCGGAGAGGCATGTGAAGCCTCTTCCTGGTACACTGCAGGAGGAGGTCCTTAACTAGAACAGGCAATAAATTATTTCATTAAAAAATGGACGATTTCACTAATTTTGATAACAATAAAAGTATGGGAGGGTAGAACATTTGTTGATCCTCATTCAATCCCAGACAACGTCAAGTCTCCCTACTAGTATATATATATATATATATATATATATATATATATATATATATATATATATATATATATATATATATATATATACTTAGAGAAGTGTTAGAAGGCTATCACAATGCCAAGAATGAGGAGTTGTTAGTGTTTAGAAAGGAACACCAACAACTTTCCATTCCTTGCATTATGACGGCCTTCTTAACACTTTCTTAAATACATAACTCAGAAAATGCTTCAAACAAACTACATTTCATTAATATATATATATATATATATATATATATATATATATATATATATATATATATATATATATATATATATATATATATATATATATATATATATAGTACATTACACTTTTACATTTAAATTTCTGCATGTTGGTAGGGTGAGAGGAAATAGGGAGCAGGAAGCTAGAAGAGAATTCCAAAGGTAATCAATACAAAGAAAAAAACTATTAAAGTAAAACAGTTTTCGGCATCTACAGACTGCTACAGTCTTTACTGAAACAAAAATTAAAAAAAAAATCACATGGATGCAACACTGTGACATAAACTGGATTTTGGTGAACAGTAGTAGGATAGGTCGAGTTTTCACTTTTTTAAAACATCAATTTGCTTTAATAAGTGAAAATTGTGTATTAGTATAATAAATACTGATTCAAAAATTTAGATCTCTTATTTGAGGAAATGGCATCAAAGATCGTCTGCAGAAACGCTTTGAAAAATCCTTGTGTTTGCAACATTTGTCGTATAAAGAGCTTAGCAATTTTAGTATCTAAACCAGAAAAGGTGATAAATTAATTTCATTAAAATAAGACAGATAAAATAAATAAAAGATAACTAAAATTAAAAATTTACCTCAAATTCCACTACTCGTAGATGATGCTTTTTATCTCATTAAGTAAGCTGTAACAGTTATAATATTTGAAAATATGTAAATAACAGTTGATTATTATTTTTTTGTTTTTTGTTTTAAATGAGACAAATTCATTTCTTAACAAGAATTATTAAGTTGGTCTCTATATCTGATACTAATTCTCCTCCTCCCTCACTTTCTTTCTCGGTTCGTTCAGAATGGTTTTGGAAAGGAGGGGGGGTCACCCAGACTTAGGGTTAGTGGTAGGTTTATAGGAGGGTATATTTTTGTTTGGTTTGTTTTTTTAGAAAAGTAAACAAATAAATAATATTCATTTTTTTTTTTTAATTTTTACTGATTGAAAAAGATATGGGACATATAAAAAAGGGACGAAGATCACTTTTAAGATTTTAAACAATTTAATTGGACATCTTTGTTAACATGTTAATATAATAAAAGTGCAAAGAGGAGGGGAGTTAATAGCAGAGGTTAATACATCAAAGAGTCTAGATGAGGTAAAAGTTTGAAAGTTCATAATACGAAGGATAGGATGAATGTCCTGTTTGTAAAGAACGGTTTTGCTTCGTTTGGTTTGGTTTTATTGTTTTATTTTATGGCATATCAACCCTTTCGAGTTATTTAATGTTGAATTCAATAATTTTTATATAGATTTTTATGCTTCAAGTTCTTTATATCTTCAAATATTTATTCATGGTGTTCAGTTTAGTTGTTTTTATTTCATGGTATATGAACACTTTTCGAATATTTTACACAGAATCCAGTAATTTGTGAAAAAAGGTTTTATGCTTCATTACTTTGTATCTTCAAATATTTATTCATGGTGTTTGGTTTGGTTGCTTTGTAGAGGAAAAGTGCTGTTTTTTTTGGGGGGGGGTGCTGTGCAGAATATGATTGAGTTTTGCAAAGGGAAAAAAAGAAAGCAATAACATCAATGTTTGGTGCATTTTAGGTCAGGAAGCCAGTATCTTCAGACACCCTAATCTGGTAGCAACAGTTGTAAAGAACGGAAAAGAGTTCATATTTTTATTTATTTATTTACTTATTTTTTTATTCAATTTTCACCTCAAACAAGGCACAGTGCCACTTTGAAGTTGGGGGCTACTATCGGGGGCATTATGAAGGGAGATGAGTAGAAAGATGTTTGTTCACATTACACTTGAACTTCTGCATATCAGTACAGTTGGGAAAGCAGAGTCCCGGAAGAGAGTTCCAAAGACTTGCAGTCCTGGGGAAGAAGCTATTGGAGTAAAAGGCTTTCTTACACCGAGAGATCTTTACTGTAAAGGGGTGGGACTTAGTTGCTTGTCGGGTTTATCGGGGGTAGTCACGTTGAGGAACGTACGTCACGTACGTCCATTAAAGACAGGCCGAGTTAATGTATGTTTGTGAATAGATGTATGCATTTGGCAATGATAGACGTACAGTTCTCATCATGTTGGATCCTTCGATCTTCTTGTCAAACTCAGGGGCAGATGACTCGGGTTGGAGGTTGCTTCTAAGAAGGGGATTTGAAAGAAGTGTTGTGGATGAGTTAGATACCTGTATTGTCTTGTGTTCAAAAAGAGGGAAACTTGTACTGAGTGCTGTCTTTTATAACCTGCAAAGCATATGTTTTACTTGCATGAAAGATTTTCTCTGATTGGGAAAACCAGAAACGAAGTTAAATGCTTGCACCAAGCAGAGCCATGCTTAGAAGTCAGACATAGATTCAAAATACCACTAATGGTGGCTTATTCCAAACGTACTCCTGTTGTTGCCAGCTGTAGGACCATTGCTACAAAGATTCGAACTGAAGGTATTTCGATTATCCTGATTTGTAATTTAGTAAGAAAGAAATAATAAAATCAGTGTTTATTAAAACGCAAATTGAAATATATTACAAATTAAGCATATATAAATATAGAATATTGCTGGAGAAATTATCTTTTATACAAATTTTTTTCACAGTGGACTAATTTGACTAGTCATCACTACAAAAAACAGACAAAACTGCACAGTAAAAAAATGTCTGTTTCTTTAGAGGCTAACATGTTCAAAATAGCGAAATTGTATTTTTGTTAAAAACTAACATTAAATAAGTTAGTTGTTGCTAGGCGATTGGTTTATGTAAGACGTTATTAAAAATTTGTCATATTCAAAAATGCATTATGAAGTTGTAAAATTTTGTAAGGGGATAAACATGAAATTATAATCATAACAAACGTAGGTAACCCAACCTCCAACCTTAGTATGCTCAGATGAATAGCTTGAAAGATAGACTAAATTTAATTATATTATGAGTCCCACCCTAACCATCAATTCTGAACAGCACCCTGGACATATCTTTCCTGCTTGAAGTCTCACCAAAGAAGCAAAAAATCGTTGTTCAGAATTGACATCGTTTTGGTGACTTCCTTCATCACTTGTTCTGTTTTTTTGTTTTTTTAAAAATCAGACTGGGAGTGGGATGTTTGAAAGCTCAGTGGAAAAATTATTCGTCCATCAACTCTGGTTCATTACTATTCGGATCAGCTTTTACATGGTTATTTACTGATTTCCTGCTAAGTCAAGACACGGCACATCAGCTGGAAAGCATCAATAACAAATTCCCTCATAGGAGAAGGGGCACTGCCTGTGTACAAAAATATCCAAATACAGACCTGTCGGTATTCCCCAGTAGGGGCGTTTCAGGCGATCAGCAATAAACCAACCCTTCCTCCAAGTTAGGATGCACAGCCTGGGAGGGAGCTTTTCTCTTAGGATAGAACTGAATTACACTTTATTCAGACAAAGCCGGTTCTCATCCTGCCAAGGGACTTCTGACCCTGTCAAATTAAGTGCTGACAACGAATTCTCGGCGAGTATGAAAAAAACATGAAGGCAGTCGTTTGATTAACGTTTCTTAGTGCCAAGTAGGCCACTCTGAAATTCTGGTTTGATTTCCGGTATTCCTCATTATGCTTTCCTTACAATATCCGGCCACTTCTTACAGACAACTATTAAATATGAATGTATCTGTTTCTCTCTATGTATGCAATAATTACGTTGGCACACCGATTCCCGTTTGATTACAGTAGTTAAGCAACATTGAACCTGATCACTACTAAAATGGGTGACCATTTGGGAATTCCAGGTGCTAAATGTATTCTCTGCTTATCTTGGCATTGTTTCCAGTCGTCCTTGACTTCTCCTTGTCACTGGACTCAAGCAGTGCCGATTCAGAAGAGGTGTGGTTGTTAATTGTGCAACACTTGCCTCACAATTACATGTGCAGCTGTTCTTACAGGATGTATCCATTGTCTTTTGACGCTGAATGGAGACATTGCATCTATTTCTTCAGTGCGGAGCAGAATTTCGTTTATATGATTCTTGTTTTTAATGCACTAATGAGTGACCGCTTATCAAGGTCCAAAGACCATTCGAGGATTTCTTATTGCTTCTGACTGAAAACCGTTTCACATTGTTCATGAGGGTAGTCGTTTCAGCTCTGTTTGTCTTCTTCTATTTCATTTTAATACTGTTATTTGGGCTTTCTCGGTTCATATTTTGGTACTGACCCAGAACCTAGCCCAAGATCGCATCCGCATCCTTAATATAAGAAGATAAGACTTGAATTAATTATATGAAAGAATTTTTTTTTTTCAAGAAAAATATATTAAAAAAAATTTTTTTAACAAATTTTTCAATCAAATAAATTTTTTATTTTTTTTAAGACGAAAACAGCTACTTTCGTATGAAGGAAGATCAAATGTTTTTTTGTTTTTTTTTTTGTTCATGGAAAGTATCTAAGTAGTTTTTTTTGTTTTTTTTTGCAGGAAAAGTTTCAATATAAGTTGTGTTTTTTTTTTTTTTTTTTTGTAACAACGAAAACAATTTTGTTTTTAATTTTTTTTTCTACTAGCGAAAACATCGTTTACGAACAGCTGACTGTTGATTAGCAATCGTATTGGATTTTTCCAGTTGCTTTTCCGGCAGCTTACTGTAAATTGCTGGAAGATGCTGACACGACTTTGGGTCAGGTTCTGGATTAGTACCCCTATTTCATTTTGTAAATTTGGGAATGAATAATTAATTTTCCATGTGCACAAAGTAATAAATTAAAACATTGTAACAAGTGATACTCAAACAGATATTCTATTTTTAGATATCTTTATTCAACCGGTGAGACTGACCGGAAGTAAACAAACTCTTGAGACATTTTGTTGCTGCTATAGGGTAAAGGATGGGAAGAGGAAATATCAGCAATCAAGTGTGCTACAATATTCTTATAGTAGACTTTTTGCTCATTAAAACGGTCAAAAGTTATAGCCCGTTGGCTTTGAATGAGACCTTTATGCAAGACTGATGGTTGAATATGGTTAAATTTTGGCTCATTTTCGCATTAAATTCTTTTAATCTCTAACTGTATATTGAACGGATACCATAAGATTTAGTTAGCTGTACCTTATTATATTAGGTTGAGAAGAAAATTCTTGCAGAATTTTTAATTTTGATTTCAAATGATGTATTTTCAAATAAATTTTTGTTAAAATACCTTTACTTTAAAAAAAAAGTAAGTATGAGGATCGAACCCGAACCCTTGAGGCAAAGTTGTAAATTAAAGTGTGAAAAAAAAAAAACGTGCGACGTTAACCATTGCCCCACAGCCCCACAATTTATTTAATTACTTGGATTTAGCAGGTTCCCGTTTTAATGAGTTAATGAGGTCAAGTTTGACTGCGGGATAGTATTCATTTACTGCTGAACGCTTTTTTTTTTTTTTTTCCCCCAAGATGTTATAGGAAAAAGACACATGCGGCGAGCGACAAATATTGAATATTTATCTTCCCGAAATCGAGCAAATTAAATAGACAGGCGAGCTTCGTTGTTAACTGTGAGATATTACGATTTATATGTGATATAAAAAGTTTTAAAAAGTTGTGAAGCGAGCGACCGCTTCTCTGAAAAAAGCCTTTTTTTTGACATACAGAAAAAGCGAACACACATACATTTTCGCTTTTATATATATAGATTTTAAAGAGCATTTTTTGCTCTATCTAATCTTTTAATTAAATCGTCTTAAAAAATTATGTTTTCTTTTCAGAGCGTTGAATATAAGATTGAAAAAAACAAATTTGCACAATTTTCTTATTTCAATTCAAGTTAGGCCAAAAAGCTGCTGTAACAGCTCGAGATATCAATGAAGCATTTGGCCCAGGAACCACTATTGAACGCACAGCACAATGGTGGTTTAAGAAATTCCGTAGTGGCGACGATACTCTTGAAGATGATGAGCATAGTGGTCGACCATCGGATGCTGACAATGATCAAATGAAAGCATTAGTCGAAGCCAATCCATGAGCAACTGTTTGAGAACTTGCTTCTGAATTAGACATAACGTATATGATGAATACCAACCACTTGAGAGAAATTGAAAAGGCAAAAAAAAACTTGATAAATGGGTGCCGTACGAATTGAACGACAACAAAAAAACCCTTATGAAGTGTCATCTTCCTTTCTTTTACACAACAAGAAGGACCCGTTTCTCAATTGGGTTGTGACTTGCGATGAAATGTAGGTTCTTTATGACGACCGACAAAACTTAGCTCAGTGGTTAGATGCTGAAAAAGCTCCATGACACTTCCCAAAGACAGAGTTGCACCAAACAAAGGTCATGCTGACTGTTTGGTGGTCTGCAACTGGTCTCATCCATTGCAGTTTTTTGAATGCAGGCGAAACCATTATGGCAGTGAAGTACTGTCAACAAATGGATTAAATGCATCAGAAACTTCGACAACAACACCCAGCATTAGTCAAGAGAAAAGTCCCAATTCTCCTCTATGACAATGCCCGATTACACGTTGCTAAACCGACCCTGTAGAAGTGGAACAAATTCAGCTATCAAATTCAGCTTCATCCGCCGTATTCTCCAGACCTCTCACCGCCGACTACGACTGAAAATCGTTTTTTAAATATTTTTAAAACAGACTTTTATAAACATTAAAAATGTAAAAGAATCGATCCACCATGGTCGGGGCCGAGAACGACCTGTTAGCTACCTTCTTATTGGCTACTCTATATACGGCATAATCGCGTTGACACACTGGTTCTCATCAGATTACCAAAGTTAAGCAATGTTGAGCCTGGTTAGTACCATATGGGTGAAAATTTGGGAATTCTAGGCGCTGTATATGCTCTCCGCTTATCTCGGCATTTGTTTCCAGTCGTTCTGTACATACACTTCACTTGCCACTGGTATTTAACAGTATCGACTTAGGAGAGGTATGGTTTGAGATTGCGCACCTCTTGCCACAAAAATTTCAAATGCAGGCACCCCTACGGTGGGTATCCATAGTCTGTCAAAGACTGAAGGAGCCTTATTGGCTACTCTACCGAGATGTAGGGGAGGATACCATTCCCTTCCCTGGATTACTTTGATTACCTTGGATCCTAACCTTATGGTGTTAAGTGTTTAGTAAAACGGCACCAAGTACCTATTTTTAGTTTTTTGTATGATTTCACCAAGGATTGAACCCAGATATCCCCACCCATAATTGAACACTCTAACCACTATGTTAAATTGGTCTGTATCTGAATGAAAATAAGATTCCTTCAAAATTTTATTTTCCACAATTTTTTCTCCACAATAAAAAAATTGCAGTATTTTAAATAAAATAATCAAAGAAATGTGAAAATACAGTACAACTTCTATAATTTGAACATCCGCTTCGTTCAAATTGGAGGATGCTGTTCAAGTTTCATGATAAAAAAATATGCTGCAGTTAACTTTAATTTTCTAAGAATTAAGAAATAGTAAATGAAATTCATTGCTATATGATACTTCAAGTATATATTAAGTTGAGTTTAATGTGATAGTACAATCACTAACGTAATTAAAATACAAGAAAAAAACAGTGCTCGTTGTAATGCAGATATATAATAAGCTCAATAGGCATATATCCTAGAGCTATTTTAATATTTAGTAAGCTGATTGATAATTTATAATTAAAATTAAAATTAAAAATTAAAAATCTGTTTCATAAGAAGGAACACAACAAAACCAATAAATTGTACGATCGTTTCGGAAACGATGTTTTTATTGAGATAGATATTAAGTCATGGATAATAATTTTAATATATAGTTTTGCTGATGAGGAGACTTTGTTTCAAAAAACTATATGTTAAAATTATTGTCCATGACATAATATCGATCTCAATAAAAAGATCGTTTCCGAAATGATCGTACAATTTATTGGTTTTGTTGTGTTTCTCCTTATGAAACAAATTTTTAATTTTAATTATAAATTATCAATCAGCTTACTATATATATATATATATATATATATATATATATATATATATATATATATATATATATATAATAAAACTTTAACTGATGGGAATCACACGTGAAGCACATTGTCTTTTCACATGCTGCACGTGAGTTATCGTTCGTGATCGACCTAGAACCAATTCAATCAAATAAAAGTATTTTGTGTTTCTTTTTTAACGTACGATCTGACCATCGTCGCTTTTTGTATATGTGGCTGTTAGTTTCAATTCTAGCTGAAAGCATTTTTTTTTCTTTTGAAATCCGTATTATATATATATAAATAAATATATATATATATATATATATATATATATATATATATATATATATATATATATATATTAAATAGAAAATTGGCTCTGTGATGATAAATATGAAATCTGCACGAATTAAAATATAATATGTAATATTTAAGGGAAATTATTATTGTATAAAACACTTATGAATAAATAACTTTATAACGAAAGAAGAAATATTTATTTAAAGAATATTTGGTCGACAATGACAATTAAAGAAAAGTCATTTTTTTCTTTAGTAATGACACAGACAGTCACTTACTATTTCAAAATGAATATTGCTGTTGATATTAGTTTGTATTATTTTCATTATTACTCACTAGGAGTCCTTACACAGGTCACCATCAGAGATTGCTCATTAGCAACAACCAGTAGTGTTCCTTGGCGTCTGGATGTCAGCAAGTCTACCCAGATTTCCAGTACTTTCCATTTCTTTCGATAACCTTTGCAAATGAATTTGCATCATCGTAACTGCCATTTTCCATTGAATTCTTGATGGCAAAGACCAATGGTCATCACTGATTGGTCATCAAGAATATTACATATATACCGCCATCTTTTTTAATTTATGCAAAACTATATTTCTAAGGTTTTTCCTATTTACATTTTAAAATTTAGATACGAAAAACTATTTTAATTCATGCATAACTATATTTTTAAGGTTTTTCGTATTTACATTTTAAAAATTTAATACGAAAACTTAAAAAAAATATAGTTTAGTATATATTAACAAAAGATGGCGGCATATCCATAATAATCTTTTCCTCGAGGCATGTGTGTTTATTTAAGCGTTTTCTTTCTGTAAATAACCTATAATAATTCTTTTTTTTTAGTTTTTTATTCTTATGACTTTTTTTGTGATTTTGTTTTCTTTTCCCACTTTTAGTCATTAAAAAACCCTGTATTTTTCTTATGGATTTATATGGATCTCTGATGAGTTGTTTCGTCAATCTATGCCATTTAACGAAACACGTGCAAGACCTATCATGCAACCAATAAAATAATATGAATGTTATATAAATATACTTGAATACACTTGTGGTATGGAATTGTTTACTAATGATATATATGCTCTGAAAGTGTAAATCCATTTTTATTGAGCTTAAAATATCTGTCAATGTTTTAAAACAACTTTATTGAATATAGATTTAATATATATATATATATATATATATATATATATATATATATATATATATATATATATATATATATATATATATATATATATATATAAGAGAGCGTGGAAGCTATCCTTGCTACTATGCAACTATGATGGACCGGGCACATTACTACAATGGAAGACAAGCGGATTACAAAGATGATCTTCTATAGGGAACTGAAAAATGGAACCCGCAATGTAGGAGGTCAGAAGCTTCGCTATAAAGATGTAACAAAGCGGCACCTGAAGGCAATGAACATCAATGTCGAGAGTTGGGAGGAACAAGCCAACGAAAGGAGTGGTTGGCGGAACAGTCTCCACAAAATGAAGGAAGAAATAGAGAGAAAGATTGGAGAAGCCTTAGAGCTGAGACACTATAGACGACACAACTCTGGCACCTACATATGCGGTGCCTGTGACCGGATGGTTCACACAGAAAGAGGACTATGCCAACAACAAAGATAAAGCACTGAGGCCCGACTAGTTATCGTCAAGACTGACGGACTGCATGATGATGATGATGATGATATATATATATATATATATATATATATATATATATATATATATATATATATATATATATATATAGCGTATTCTTCCGGTATTTGAAAATAACACCGCAGACAATCAACACGCGGACTCTTTACTAACTTTTTTTCCTCAATTTAAAATCATGGCGAGAAAAAAAAAATGTATAAAGTTCTAAGGATGGCGTGTATCGCCGAAATATTAATTTTAAACAAATAAGTATTTGTTTATTTTCATAATATTGCGTTGTAATTTGGCTTATAAACGCATTTTATACGTATTTTAATATTTTTTTACCATCAATATATAAACACATGTATATACATACATATGTGCGAGCACGCGCGTGTGCGTGTATAGTAATACATGCAGATGAAATGGAAACAAACGAAACATTAAGAAAATAGAACGGTCACACCAAGGTGCAAGTCTGACCTCAAAACAAAAACAGAGATCTGCAAATGAAGATTTTGGAAAAACGAAATTTTATAACAAAACATTTTCAAAGAAGTGATTGAAATATAAAATTTATTTTCATGTTAGTAAATCATCATAGTGCTGACACGTGTTTGGTAAAGAAAGTTCAATGAATACTGACAAGGCTAAGAACTGTTTATGTCAATATGTTCATGTAGTAATTATGCGTGTATGAGTATTTTGCAGCGTGGCATTGTGTAGTTGTGTGCATTGTTTTACCTTGTTCTTATTAGTGCGTGTGTAACTGTGAGTAATGGTTCGTTTCTGTTCGCCTAACTCGTTAGTATGTCCGAACGTATACGTGAGATGAAGCGGTTGGTCTGTGATTCATTGGGTCCTTGCTACCCACCTCCGACAAAAGGCCGGGTGTGTTTTGAGCAGACTTTTTGGATTCTTCCATGCAGGTGCGACTGGTAAAGTCTCGATCTAGCTTTGGCTGTTTGGCACCTCGCTTTATAGGAGTTTTAACTTCGCATTGGCTTATTACTTTCACATGTACGTGTTACTTTTTGTAGCTTCAAACGAGTTTTATTGGTTGGAGAATATTTTGAGCCCACACGTTCATGTTAAAACTTCATTGCTCTGGAGAGTGAGGAGGAAAGCAAATTCTAACAAAGCCGAGAAAGAAAGAGTGTAGTAATTATAGCCACTTGCTTTTTAGCGTTCGTAGGGATCAGTTTGCGATTCCGCTATAGGGTAACGTCTTATAACGGCCATACTAACAAGGCTATTATTATTATTATTATTATTATTATTATTATTATTATTATTATTATTATTATTATCATCATCATCATCATCATTATTATTATTATTATTGTTATTATTATTATTATTGTTATTGTTATTATTATTATTTTATTTTATTTTTTTTTTTTTCGAAATAGACAAGTGAAAAATACGCTGTAATATAAAGAAATAATTTCTAAGAGTTCAACAACAAGTAATAAATGTCGCTGATTCAGTCCATTAAGGAGGTGGGGTGGGTGAGATCAAGATGTTTTGTTTCAGATTTCTTGAGTTGCTCAATTTCATCATTTGTTTTGCATGCTAAATAATGGGGAAAAAATCCGCCTCTGGAAAGAAAGCCTTGAAGATTCTTCACCAAAGAAACGCCTCATGAGAATCTCTCTTTCCTCGCCCCTCCATCTTTTCTTTCTCTCATTCTCCACACTCTTTCACTTTCTTCGTTCCTTTCTCCATTCCTTGTCTTCTCTCCTTTCCTCTCTCCTTCTATACGTTCTTTCTTTCTTCCTTCCTTCCTTTCTCCACACACACTCTCTCTTTCTCCATCTTCCTTCCACCCCGTTTTCCCCCTCCCTCCTTCCGCCAACATTATAAACATCTCTTTACCACATTTCTTTTAGTGTTTAGATGGCTGCAAAGTGGGTCACTAAAGATCAGGGTGTTGAAACAATGGAAAGCCGACGACGGGATGTTTTTCTGCAGACGCACACAAGTGTTTTTACCCCACTTTTGTTTTTAAACCGATTTCTTGTTTATCTACGCCCATCCTTCCCCTTCTCTCTCTCTCTCTCTCTCTCTCTCTCGTATATATATATATATATATATATATATATATATATATATATATATATATATATATATATATATATATATATAATCATTATCGGTCTCTGTCTAATATATCATTGTTAAATGCAAAGCAGTAGATGCATCTCAACGAAAGTAGTTATTCCAACCCAAATCGCGTTGCCATTTTGCGCGTAGAACGCCCATTGTCCTCTTGTGAAGAGAAACGGAAACAGATTCCTGGAATTTTCACTTAAATCAGATGACAGAAAATCGTTTTTCCTGTCTCCACTGTTTGTTGCTCATAACATGTTTTTGTAGGTAGACATCACAAATAGGTTGGATATATTGCACGAAAACAGAGATATAAGTAAAAGAGATAACTTAACATATTACTATGTACGCAGAGGTCATGTGATGCCCTCATGAGGTCCGGGCAAACTAATTTATTATTTGTTTCAAACACTCAAATATAAGTCCTAGTACTATATTATGAAAAAACGACATAGTTTGGATCGTTACCTTCTCTGATCGTCGCTGTATGTGTGTGTAATTTAAGTGATCTTGTGGCTTGCATACATTTGTTGAATCTGGCACAAGGACAACTGTAGAAGTACTTAAAACATTGCATGTGCCATACGCTGTAAAGTATTAGAATGATTTATGTAGAAATAAACACGGTCTTTAAATTAAGTGAAGAGTCGAAAGTGAAGACACGAGTAGACCATGCAAATTAATTGGTGAAAAACTAATAAAAAATTGTATTTTGTACTAAAAACTGCTGATGCTAAAATAAACAGTAGAACGAAATCTTACTCATCACGCACATATATGCATAGATATACACACATAGTCTTTACCGACACTGTGAGTCTAGTGTTGTTGTTGTTGTTGTTATTGTTGTTGTTGTTGTTGCTGTTGTTGTTGTTGATGTTGCTGTTGTTATTGCTGCTGTTGTTGTTGATGTTGCTGTTGTTGTTATTGATGTTGTTGCAATTGTTGTTATTGTTGCTGTCGCTGTTGTTGCTGTTGTTGTTGTCGTTGTTGTCGCTTTTACTGCTGTTGTTGTTGTTGTTGTTGTCGCTTTTGCTGCTGTTGTTATTGATGTTGTCAAGCAAGTCGTTTCTGCATAGAACTCATGAAATTGTACCTCAGTATTGTCATGTCTGCATGAAGTCCTCTTTGTTGTTCGCAGCTATTCATGGAATTACAAGATTGCAGATTCGTTGAATATATTGCATGAAAACAGAGATATAAAAAAAAAAGACACATGCAAAGTCGGAGAAGGTTTGACGCCAAAATCATACAAAAGAATTAACACAAAAGCAACATTATTATTTTATTATTATTTTTTTATTGGAATCCTTTGAGATGAGTGATTTGTATATTTATTTATTTATTTGCGGACTGTTATCCTCATCTTCATAGTTGGTGACAACTATTCCTCTGGCCATCGTCAGGTGGTTAACTACGATGGAAATGCTGAGGCTCTTAACTGTATTCTCAGCAATTACTGCCACCTGACGGAAGTCAGAAGAATAGTTGGCCGAAACATGGTGAAACAACAACAACTATGAATTTGAGGATAAAAGTCTATAAATAAATAAATAAATAAATTAAAGCGACATTGTACTCTCACTACATTGATTTGCAGTTTTGCAGCTGACATATCTTTACTTGCCAAACGCGGAGGCAGAAATGATCGGAGGACGACGAATCTTGATGCCTACTTCTTCCGGATTTTGCAGTGGAAACCGTTTAGCTGGGTTGAGGTTCTAATGTCGCTTGGTGCCAAACGTATTCATCGTCAGTGGCCATACCAGTGGTAGTATCAGAACTGTGCCATACCATGCTGCCACATGTCACACCCAGAAGCTTCCGTTGCTTTTGTAAAGTTAGAGAAGTGGTTATGGTGTGACATATTATTCTTACTTTTCAAATCAAAGTAGCAGTTTATCGGACATGTGTGCGGACCACCCTGTCGTACTCATCAGAAACGTGAACCATTTATCAACGCCAACTGAAATGGCTTGAAAGATTCCATCGGGGCTGCTTAAGGAGGATCCTGAACATAAAATAGCAATAAATGACACTAGACACTGCTGTCCTTCAGAGAACAGGTTGTCCAAATATTGGAAGCATGATAAACAGCAATAAGATGTGCTGGGGTGAACACATCCGTATGGATGATTGCAGATTACCAAAGATTACGGCGAGCTAGAAGCTGGCAAACGCTCACAGCACAAGTCAAGAAAAAGATTTAAAGATTGCATGAAAAACATTTTTTGAAAATTAAAGAAATTGAATTTGCCCGTTGAAGGTCAATGACGGCATTACGAATATGCATGCATAACGTAATAGCTATTGGTTCGTTTTAATTTTTAGCTTTGCAGCAAACATGTCTTCATAGCTCAGGCATTAACGTTAAAGGAAAAAGTAAATCATAAACTAAACGTTTTGGTTTCGATTCTCGGTGTTGGCTCATTAGTATTTTTTTTAATCATTACTTTACATTGGGTCTAATATAATATAATAAATACGAAATCTGCAGTAATAAAAGATATCATATTTAAGCGTATTTTGCGACCTAGCAGTATATATATATATATATATATATATATATATAGTATGTTGCATGTCCATCTCTTCAAAGTTTTTCAGCCGTATGTTTTGTCAGACGCAAGGCTATTTTTCAATGAAGTAGTTATATATATATATATATATATATATATATATATATATATATATATATATATATATAACTACTTCATTTACTCACATAAATTAATATACGAAAGTATAAATTTATGCGTAAACTTTAAGTATTTACTTCAAAAGTGCTCAATACATAGGTAAAGCTAGTTAGTTAGTTATAAAATATATATGGCGATTAAGCTATATATATATATATATATATATATATATATATATATATATATATATATATATATCGACTCTCCCGTGGTGTTTGACATAGAAAGTTCTGATATTAAGATTCTTAACTGGTTCAGTGGTGTTTGAATTGTTGGTGACATTTCAATCCCTCCATTGAGTTGCATTGTAACTCACAACACCTGCAGGTGTATGTACTGGAAGCGTTTGATGATTAGTTGCATGTTGCCG